>NC_042494.1:126885700-126946458 GCF_005508785.2 Acyrthosiphon pisum
GTGTCCTAAGAAACCTGCACCACTCCACGTTAGTGCCCGATATAATTAACGCGTTGGCTGAATTAGGTCACAGTGTCAAATTTGTTCACAACGTCAAAAACAAAGATAAAAGCCCCCTTCCTCTATTCTTTGTAGAGGTTAAACCTCAAGACAATAACAACGACATTCTGGGCATCTCTTCGCTTCTCAATACAAAATTTTCTATCGAGAAACCACACATCAAAAAAAGAGGTCCTCATCAATGTCACAATTGTCAAGATTATGGACACACGAAAAAAAATTGCCATCACCATCCAAGATGCGTCAAATGCGGGGAAGACCATCACACGGAAGACTACACCAAAGACCGCAGCAGTCCTGCAAAATGCGCCTTGTGCTCCAAGGACCACACCACAAATTACAAGGGCTGCCCGGCATTCAAGGCCGCTTTCAAAAAAGCCTATCCGAGAGTCCCTCGGAAAGGCCCGATTTCCAATCCTCATCAAACCACACACAAATCATAAGCAGAAGCCACCAGAAATCAAAGTCCACATCCCAATCAAGTTGGCGAAATTTTTTCTAGTTTCATTTCTAATTTGAGCTCACTAATCAATCCCCTCATCTCCTCTGTACTTAAATTCACTGATTGCTACAGGTATTCTTTCTCCATAATTATCTCCGTCACACCAAATTACTGCTCATTATAATTTATCACACATTTACACTCCACTTGGAGATAGTAAATATAAGATAACAATAATCTGTTACTATTAAAATGTTTATTCACGTGCTGGGTGTTACCACTGGGTAATTCCCCAAATCATAATATTCATAGTTACTTGTTTTGTATTCTTTTATCTCATCTAATTAATGTGCACATTTGTTGTATAGATTGTAGATTGTCTTTTACTCATTAATAAAAAAAAAAAAATTGTAAATGAAAAAAAAAATATTATAAACAATCAAAATGTTATTAAATAACATTTCATAACATGATATTATTATTTATTATAAATGTACCAAAAGATTTTATAGCTATTTGATACACGTCTACAACCTGCAGATACAAATAAAAAAAAAAACATTGGAAAGAAATCACGATTTTAAAATATAACCTACCTAGGTAGATCTTTTTTGATATAAATAATTGTATAAAATATAATTATTTTGGGATATATATTATTATAAGGTGCAATTCGTCGAATGTGAAATAAATTTAAAAAATGTCCATAACCAACAACTGCCTAACACGGAATTTACATCAATTACTGACTAGGTGCACTATAACGAAACGGATTGTTTAATAAGCGTTATCCCGTAGGTAAACGTTATAATAGATAGTTAATATATTATAATTATTATATAGTCTGTCTTACTTGGGATAAGTGACGTTTGGCAGCGGCTTCAAGAAACACCTTTGTCGAAGTATGCCTTCCCACAGCTGCACTCCTATGATGCCAAATATGAAGAACACGAAGAAACACAACAGCAGCACATTACCCAACATCGGCAAAGTGTCCAAAAGCAACATGACCAATATGCGCATACCTGTAACAATGCAAATACAAACGGACAGGTTTCAGCAATGGACGTACGCAAATTGTGCAGGTTACGACTTACGACTATAATTGGGCTCAATATTATTATTATTATAATTATTATTATTATTTATTACAGTCGAGTCTCGAAAATTCGAAAACCTCGATAACTCTAACTTTTTTCTTACCACCCCTCGAAGTGTTTTTAACTGGTGTTTGAGAGGTTGAACTCGAAACATATACATTAATCGAATTTATTTTTATGTCCCTCGAGATTCGAGTTATTGAGACTCCACTGAATTAATCGACGATAAATTAGTATTTTGTCATCAACAGTAGTATGTTAATCAAAACGCCTCCGTCATAAACTTTATTCAAATGTATAAGCGGTCAGTCGAACATCCAAAGGATCGTCAATTCTAGCGATATCAATAAATGATTATAATATAAAATGTTTTTCGATGCAAATCATGTGAAAAGAGTTGGATACACATATTATTGTGTTACAAAAATGGCAACAATAATGGTCGTGTCTATCGGACCGCGTCGGCTTTGATCGCATTAGAAATGTATCAAGGTCAACATTAACTTTATATTACTATAACTATTACAAATAAACAATTGTAAACCGTTAAATATAAAAATATAAGAATATAAGAATGTATAAGTAAAATTCTAGTTGTTTTAACGACATTATTTAATAATATTTGGACGTCGAGCGGAGATACGAATCTGTTGGTTTTACAATGATTTGTGTTTTTGTCTCTAAAGACACTTTTTCTAGCCCAATGCACAAAACTGTTTCAATATTAAGTGTGGTTTCTGGTTTCAAATTATATCTAGTCTGTACTTAGATTAAATTAAATTCCCAGTCCTTTTCAAAATTATCGGGGGGGGAAAACAGATTACGGAAAAAACGAAATTCTTTACGAAACACCAGTTTACGACAAAATCGATTTTGTTATTTTGTTGTTATTCAATAAGCAATAGCTGCACGTTAGGTTAGGTAGTATTGGGTACTTGCAAAATATTCACCAAATATTTATATTAGCATTTTTTTTTTATATACTATGGTATAATTGTCATGATATTATAATGTTATATGGACCTTTTCAAGCTATTTATTTATATAAAAATTATTTCAGACATTTTACTATAACTTACCTAAATTATTATTTTCCATACACAATGAAAATTACAGGTATAAATATAATCATAAATTAATAAACAAACAATGATTAGCAAAGTAGTATAACTATGGATTGTACCACACACTTAATTTTAATATATTATTATATGCGGGTAACAGTGACATATTATAACTAAACTGAACTCCGTCTAAGTATAACAAATTATTATTTTCTTTCTAAGCTAAGCTATAAGTATAGAAACTAATAGGGTTTAACAATAGTTTATAATAAAATTCACCTATTAGGTCTTATCAACTTAATATTATTTATCAAATATACTATGTTTTTTAACCGATGGTAAAAGTAATTAAACTTATCTTATAATATATAAAATGATGCTCAAATTATATATTTTGAAGGAATAATTAAATAAATTTGATTTCAATTTTCAAACTGTACTATAATAATATTACAATCTGTTAAATGCTGACAATTAAAAAATGTTGACAGTTAAAAATGTATTAATTATCGCTGCGAAGTTTCAATCGGAAAAATAAAAAAGGCCAAATCGATTACTCGGAAATAGTGTAAATAGGAGCAAAGTTAGAATTTATCGGTGCGGTATATTTGTAAATTAGACACGACACAATCATTTCGAATTCTTCGATCTATAAATGCAAATTAATTACGATATTGTTGTTTGGAACATTTGATAATATTATGATTAATGCAAAAACAAAGGGCAATTTAGATTCCGATTGCTATTGAACTTAAATTAATTACATTATAACATCGAATTAATATTTTTACACTTTAGTTCAGTTCTAATATTTTATAAATATTTTATATTAATTTAACACTTTATTGACTTTTTTAATATTCGAATAAATAGAATTGAATAGTGCCCACCCATAATATAATACGATATGATTAAACACTCGTTCCGAGTACCCAAATCAAACATACTTTTACTTTAATATTATAATAATATTATAATCTATTTCGTTATTATAATAATAATATTATATTCTTTAAAACGATGTCAAAACCGTAACGCGAATTAATCATTGCCCGGCCAACGGTTGGTTATGTAATCAATCATTCTTTTTTATTATTATTATTAGTATCTACCTTGTGAATAATGCAATGCAATAATTTCCTAACATCTTCGTGTAACTCGAAACTGCGCGCACTGCCTTTATAGTAATATTATATTATTATAACGTTTTATTAGCGAGTTGCCTTCACAGTCCTTTCAGCCCACGGGAACAGTCTTTGTTCCGCATAATTTCCGCCTCCTGCATAAAGTCCGACAGAAAGCCATCGTCTGCAGTTGTTCTTTAATGTAATGTTAGAGCTCGTCTGGGAGGTGGTTCGTGTGCAATGCATAAATTTCAGTAGGCATAGAGACGATGCGGTTATTACAGCGTTTATACTGCAGCTAATTTTAGTCTGAAACCATTATACTGAAACTTCAAATGAATTATAATATTACGTGAATGTCAAAATACGCGTATTTAGGACGGTCGCGTTTTAAACGTGTCTTATATAAGCCAGAGGATATCGAAATTCCTTGAATCCACTGAGAACGCAGATGATCGGCGGTGATCCCATACTGATTTATTATGGAATCGTCGAACATTATCTTTATTTATTGTTTTCAGAGGACACTAAAAAATCAAACGAGTCTTGAAAAAGAACATGCCGGATGGATGTATTTTATTGTATAAATAATATTAAGAATTAAATAGCGTTATTTTCGATATTAAAATGTTATAATAATATTATATAAAGTGTAATTGAAGGCTTTGGAGCTGATGCGTTTTTAGCACAAAAACACACTTCTTACAGGAAAAACTCTCACGCCCTGTAAAAAAAAATCGGATTTCGTTAACTTTGTTTGATTATTTAAAAGAAGAGAAAATTTTGCAGATTCGGTCGGATCGAATCCCGATTTTCAAAATTATAATTATGGAAGCTAAAATAGGCATTTTAATAGTGCACAATATTTGTTTTATTTTAACGTATTTTTCTAACTCTACTCAAAGTACCTACAATGAAAATTCGCCTCAATCCTATCTGAAAAAGTTCTTTTCTTTCGAATAAAAAAAATATGAATATTCTACACGTCGGCGAGACGTGTGAGATTTTGCTGTGATGTCATTTTTAATGATATAATACACCCATCAACCATGGAAAATAGGTATCTGGCAGTAGATTGTTGGGAGAAGTATTACAATTATGGTAGCAACTAAAATATAAAATATAATTTTCAAATTGTATAGAATTGATACACCCTGAAGGCAATAGCAATTAATATACACAGTTTATACGTGTATTCGAAATGTTACATTATTTTGGCTTTTGCGTGAGTTGAAACGAAAACAAATTACGGAAAACGGATATATATTTACGCAACGACAGTTTTTTTTTTACAAAATCGATTTAATTTATTCGTTGTGATACAATAGTAAATAACTGTGGGGACATGAAATGTTCATCAAATATTTACATAAGCATTATGTCTAAGGATACGAAATTTTCAAACTATTTTCGTTCTATTTATATATAAAGACGTTAGACATTATTGACTATTTTTGTATATTCTTCCATATCATTAACACTATATAGACGCATATAGTTTGCCGTCACGACGACATCACTTCTTCGGAAACACACCCACAAACTTTTTGATCCCATTTCGTACACGGTTTTTTGAATATACCTATATACTATATAGATACCTGTGCAATACCACGAAAACTGCTGTTGAGTTAAATTGTGTGTTATAAATGCGACTGGAAATGCTTTAAAATGTTGTTAGCGGAGTTAACGTAGACAGATAACTGCGAATGTTGCTCAGAATGGCATTCCAAGTTTTAACAACTTGTGTAGGTTGTCTGCGAAGAAAATTGTTCGGAAAGTCAGTAGAAAGACACAATTTAGGTATCGAATTCAAGTTGTTCAAGATTTATGATCCGTTGCACTGTTGTAATTTAGGTCTATAAAGAGTTGAAGTAAGTTTCTATTAAATGATCTATGACACGTTCAAAAACATTACTATTAGGTAGGTATATGAATTTTTATCATCGTTATTATAATATGGACGTAAGCAAATTCAATTGTATATACTTAGTTGGTACCTATAATGTGTTTTATTATCATTTTTTTTTTTTTATATAACAATTTAATATTTTAAGATCCAATTTGATTCATAAGATTATTCTATTGTATCAATAGGCACACATTAATTGAACAAAAAAAAAACGAATACGATTTAGTACAAAATACTAAAATACTATATTGGTATAAATTGGTTTTGTATTTTTTTTTTCATGGAACATTTAATATAATTACCACTATTATTTCAAATTTCAACCACTCATGATTCGAAATGGCATTTTTCATTTTTTTCGTCATTTTGTACAGCCACAATTTTTCTGACAACATCTTACTCCAAATGAACATATTATATGACATGAAATAAATAGGTACCACCTACACACCACTAAATGAAGAAAACGTCGTTGAACATAGTTCCTTTGGTAATTGATTATGTCCTTTTCCTAAGTCTACTTTTAAGGCTCAGTCATTTATTTTCTACATACCTAAGTGCTTTTAGTGAATTAGGTCTGGTTCTTATGTTATCTGTTAGTCCACTAAAACAAGCTGAGCATGGCATATTGTATCATTTCTTATACGCACAACACCAACAAATATACGAGATCACACCACTAAGTAGTTGGACTTGATTTGAGCACGATCATTATATTAAGTTACGAAATATTTTGCAATCTAGTCTTGTAACATGTTATAGGCTCCAAGATAAGTCGTAGCCCAGTGTAAAGCGTACTATAGTTCAAAAATATGTATTGATTGTAAAATAAGTTTAATACTTTTAAATTATTATTTATTGACAAATCAGAAACTGTTTCCAATCGTTCTGTGTTTGGCAAATTAATGGCTAAAATTGTCTTTAAATGTGACGTAAATATACAAAAGTTACTGAATTTCCACTCGCAAATGTGAAATTATGTGTTTCAAAGACATTCTAGATGGATTAGTTATTTTTGACTTAATCGATATTTTTTTAAGGCAACATAACTGCTGAATATAAAAATATGTTCCATCTAAAAATATATCATAGTTCGTCGAGTTATCAAAAAAACCGAAGATTATACGACATTACTATATTAGACAAAAGAAAAAGATATGCACTGAAATATACTCAACTTCAGAGTCATACATATTATATGGCAGTATATATATAATATATCACCAAGATCATGAATCTGTGCAGAGGTCGTCTCGGATTAGTGTTATTTAGTATTATTGCACATTCGACACCACTTTGACATTGCCTTTATGGTACTTCAAAACAATTGGTCGATATTAAAATACTCCAAACTTAATATGTCGATGGATAAAGTTTATTCATTTGATATGATTTTTTTATTCGTTGGAAATGTTAAAACGTAAAAAGTTATGAACGATATAATATCGGTATTTTATTAAATGTGAATCTCAGCACTGAAACAGAATTTTATTTTATAGTAGGCAGGTAGTTCCCTACTAAGCCACGTCATATTTGTAAATATATTTTCACGCCTTTCAAAATCCTGATCTTCATATTTTCTATTATTGTATTTATTGAAAACTTACCAACAAAAATGTTTGGTTCAGCGTTTCGAAAATGTATAGAATAAAATAAAATGAGATGGAGATTTCAGACCCATTTCTCGCAGTCATAGGTAGGGTGAGTAATAAATTATATCAAAAATAAAAATAATAAAAAACTGCTTATTTTATATTGTTAAAAGTTTACTTTGTATTTCTTCAGAATAATTACATGGGTACTTTTTGTTTTTCCAGAGTTGTAATTGTTTTTCCATATTTTATATTCAAACGCCATATTATTGTCTCCTTTTAAAAACTAAACGAGGAATTCCGTAGTGTGTTTGTTATTCATTTATAATAGTCTACACTCGAGCAAGGTATCATTAATATTATTAATTTACACAATATACGACATTATACGTGTGTAGGTTGGGAACAATACATGTCCGGGACTTAAAGGGTAATAATTTATCTACACAAAAGTGAGGATCAGTAGACAAAAATGTTGTCAATAATTACTTTCTTTTTATGCCAATTATATATCGGTACAAAACGAAAATAATATCCGGAATAGGTTACAATGAAGTTAGTTAGCTACAACTAACTTTACAACAGTGTACAGGTTCGTGCTGAATGGGTTATTAATATAACGACGTTGTTCATCGGCACAATAATCTATCAAAGTTTCCTATATTATATTGTAACATCGTATAATACATCGAAGAAACAATTTACGAAACTAGTGCGTATAGTGCCGATGAGTGTTTATTCGCTAACCTCGGTGCAGGATTTTAAATTATTCATGACAATAATAAAGAATTAATTATTTTGAAAATGTATTCGTCTTATATAGTAACGAACTTTGCATTAAACTCGAGCGATTATAGATACGATCTCAATCTTCCTTACAGTGTATGTAAACTACCACCAGACACAAAAACCACTACTCGACATAATATAATAATATACACTAGGTATACAATTTCTCCAATTATTTTAACGATATTATATGATATTAATGCTAACAGAATATTATTTTGTATTATTACATTATAAACTATTAAAGTATTAAGTATTAAGATTTGCATTGTTGATATTATGTAAATTATAGAAATAAGTACGATTATAATAATAACCTTAACATAATAACGTCAAATAGAATATCATATCTTATAGTAGATACCTACTAGATACTCAAAAGTTACAGATTTTATATATAAGTAAATTTCAAAAGATTATATTGCGTCCGCACAAAACAATAATAATAAATATTATGACAAAAATATTAATTTTATACTTGTCACAAAATAAGTGTCTTAATTCAGCCAAACAGTTTCTCCGCATAAGTTATTCAGTAAATTGTGTCATTTCAGTTTTCATACCATTTTTTTTTCTAAATTAACGTAAATAATTAAAAATGTTTTTTTCTGTTTTTAAGTTTTAATATTGACTTACCTACATAATTTTATTGTAATCAAAATCTCCCCCCCCATGTTGGTAGTTTTTATCAAGAAACATAAAATAAATTAGCTTTTGTTTAAATTAAAAATACAAAAGTTCAAAAGTTCAAATGCAATCGATTTACTGCTATAATAAGATCATTATTAATACATGAAATGATAAAAAAAAACCTATAAATAATGGATACGGAACTTAACCCTCGCGACCGTATGACAATATGTACATGTATATTTCTGTTGAAAACAAATTTTAATTTTTCGATATTTTTACTTAACGTAAGAAAGAATTGGAGCATGATTACATCCCATAAACGATGTTTAAAGAAATAAAAAAAAAAAACAGTTTTCAAGCAAAAAAAAAAGCGTTTGCTGATTTCTCGCTTCGTTCAAGCTCTACAAACACTAACTTTTTGCATGTTATAGATAGTCGAACGATTATTTTGTGAGATATAAAAACAAACAAATAAACATTACAAATTGTATTTAAAAAAAAGTACTTTCTAATATGTTTTGTTGCATATTACATAATATATTATGTAATATTGAAGACATTTTATTTTTATTTGAAATTTTCGTACAGCTGGGTTCGACGTCATAAAATTAAAAAAAAAAACAATTCTACAATTTGTCAAATGATATATCTATTTAAAAATTTAGATGGACAATATTATTGTTGTTTTTTAACTTAAATTTGTTAAAATCGACTTGGTTCGTAGATGGAAATATAATCTACCCTAATGAATAATAATGTGACACACAGAATCATTTTGTTTTGACGGATGCCTAATAAAACGGCTTAAGTTAAATTTAAACAATTTTATTTAATATGAAGAACCAGAAAATTGTTGAATAAGTTTAAATAAGATATGCCATAATTAGAATTTTTTAAAATGTAGCAATATTTTGTTTTTTAGCGGGAAAATATTAGTACTCATTAATCAAGTTGTTAAAACCCATGTTTGAAAGTCACTTTAATAGGACTTTACTTTATTTATTGTAAAATATATAAAAGAAGACACTTTATTTATGAGTCCAATAAAAGTCCCAATAAGGTACTTAATACGACCAACATATTATGACAGTAGGTAGGTAGTCAATAAGGCTTCAACCACAAATATCTATGCCAATAAAATGTTAAAAAAAAATTAAGTATTTTAATACAAATATATATATAAAAAAAATGCCGTTTATTGAGGGTTTCCTTGAGTAGTGGCAATAAACATTTAGTATGTAAACAAAGGTCTTTTTGTTTTCGTTTGGCTAAACATTATCTACGTTTTCTGACAATAGATCGATATATTTTTACTATCCTTTTTGCGCTTTTGAACATTATGGTCTGCCGTTAATATATTGATTTTAGATTAATATACAGAATTTAAACATTTTATTTTCCATTTCGAAGTTTTAGTCTTGTTAACATTGTACATTTATAACAATATTATTATGTATTACCTGTTTGAATATTTCAGAATAAAAATGTCTATACATTTGTAACATATTTTCCTCAGTTGTACTACAACACTCATATATTTCGATTTTTGATACGGTATATTTTGTCTATATATGTGCCTATTATGTAATAAACCATAATGTCGTAAATATTTTAAAATCTAAGGTTTATGTCAACAATTTTCAACTGTGATATTTTATAAATTTGGTGAACTAAATGGCTGACGTGAAATTATTATTTTATTTTTACGTCACAACCGAACGACGGTCTGTCTTCTTGCTTGATTAATTTTCAGTATATACTCATAAAACATGCCACCGTAGAGATTATTTATATAGCCGAATCCCCATATTGAATTTCGATAACCCAAATATATTTTTACTGCACAAAACGCGTCATGTGATCGATGCTATGGCAACGGAATCCGTCAAAAAGAGAAATCCGACGAGAATAATAATATTATGAGTTAATCTGCATCATATTTTGTTACCAGTATACAGACTCTTTGTCGTGCACATTATAAATTTATAAATGTGTTTGCACACCTAATATAATAAATAATTTATTACGCCCGTAATAATTTATTGTATTAGACCGTTGCCAATGATTCACGCGTACACACATACTTGGACGATTTAAAATGTGAAAACTAAATTCTACTCACTTGGAATTCGGTTGATGGCTCTAAGCGGCCTCAGCACCCTTATTGTTCGTATAGCAGAGAAATTTATGTTCTCCACGTTCAAACAGTACTCCAAAGCACTGAAAAGCGAGAGAATAAAAATTTTAATAACAACAAAAAAAATTCAACAACACATTATATCATGCGGTAAATAGCGAAACGACGACGCTTAATCCGCGTGATCAACGGGAATTTTAAAACGCGCATGTTTAGGGTAACCCATTACCCATTAATTACGAGCGCGGATGATATATTGTAATTACGGTACGAAATAAAACAGTAAAATGATAACAGTTTATTAACGTATTTTAAAATCGTTTCGTACCCTGCGATGACGATGAAAAAATCTAATCTGTTCCAGGAGTCTGCGAGGTATGTGCAGGGGCCGTACGCTCCCATGGCGATCATTTTCACGATCATTTCCAGCGAAAAAAATGCGAATATGAAGTCGTCGAACACCTGTAAGCATTCGTTATTACCGTGCATTAGAGTCACGCCACATACATTACAGTAAACATTTATATAATTAAAAATATATCTCATTACTTGTAGAATTCTGCATCTTCTGGATATGCATTGATCGTCGACGCATGGTTGATACATGCCCAAGGTAACACAGTTCAGTAGTATGACCAGCATGCTTGCTCTCTCGAACCACGTGTATAAGGGTTGGTTAAGGAAAAAATGTTTTCAAGACGTTTATACACAATTTAAACAACATGTTATAATATATATATATATATATATATAAGCATGTATTTTTTCAATAGGTTTATTATTATTATTCAACATATTATGATTTCAAAAACATTTTCGGAGAATTTTTTATGGTTGAACCATCAAACATTTTGAGCACTTCAAAAATGTACTATTGACCTTAAATATAAACGCATATTTTTTCAATATTTTACAGTTTTAGTAGAGACTTTAACGCAAAACAATGATTTCGATTTATTCAATCTGTTATAATCCGATCATGCTCGCATAGGTACGTTTAATTCAACAATGAACTTTTCTCTACAGCGGTATATATCTGTTAGAACTATATAGATAGGTATGTATTTAGATATCCCATACCGTCATCGATCGTCATCGACGATAAACGATAATGATAATATTGATAACTATTTTCTTAGTAAATAGGTAGTAATAATATATAAAGTTAAAGTATAATAGCTGTTAAGCAAAAGCTTATTTCATAATATATATTTTGTTTTAATAAGCTTATTCTGATACTGAAGTACCTTATTGGTCGATAATTGGAGAAAAAACATTTAATTAAGCCTTATCTAACCGACGTAAACCGATATCGAATTGTTCATAATTAATAATAAATATAAAATATAATATTGTTATAACTTATAAAGTTGAAGGATAAACACGATGGCATGGTGTTTTTATTTAACAAGGATTATAAATAAAAACAAATTAAGAATTTGTTAAAAGAATAAAAAAAGTATTCAATAGTAAAATACCATTCAAATACTTCAAAATGAAAAGCATTTAAAAAAGTATTCAATACAGAAAAAAGTATTTGAATAATTTTACTCAAATACATTAACTCAAATACTTTACAACACTGCAAACTGCGACATACGAAAACAGCCAAAACCTTTGGATGTCGGTGAGATAGAGCAATAATGTCATCTGATCAATCCATCTAGACCACTCCCCCAATTAAAATTGTCAGCAACAAAATCACAAAATCAGCAGACAAAAATATTAGGTTTGTAAATAGTTTCACCTTAATATTTTAATTTCGTAATGCTTTAATTTAAAAGTGTTTTTTGTACATTGGGATTAGTTTATAAGTTCATATCATACGATTTCTGTACAATGTAAAGACGTTAATCAACTGAAATTAATAATATTTAGTTCAATATAAATATGCCTAGCGTTTTCACTAATCAACACTATTTTGGTTCAATTTTTTACTGTGCTTTTTGGTATTAGCATAATTTATACATAATAATATATGGACATTTTTTTGTTGTAGGAGAGGTTTAAGATATTTTGATAAAATCCAAAAAAACTTCTGCGTTCTTTACTTCCCCCCCCCCCCAACCCTATTTTACCTATGATTGTATGTATAAGTGTTATATAGTTGAAAATGGTAATATTCTGAGTAAAAAAATACGCAAAATAATGAGTGGTCGTTTTTTCTATCCTATGTAAACTCGAGTCTCGAATACATGTGAATAATACGAATATTATGCTTTTAATAAAATATGAAGAACTGCGTTAATGCTATGTATACTACATATACTTATCCAACCACCTAACCTAACTACGTAAAATACGTTCACATTACCAGTTGTAGTTGTATACAGTATAATCAACATAAAATAAAACATTTCTTAGTTTATTTATATTTTTTATTCAATATATGTTTCGGTGTTTAGCATTATTTGTAATATAATATAGCTAAACATAAACAACTAATGGTAATAATGGACATATTATTTTTTCAAGTTTGCCCCCTAAACTTCTACAATTATTGTTTTTCTAAAGTTTTTAACTGCATTGCATTTATTTATCAGATTGTTAACTGCCGCCGTTTTTGGCGTCTATACTATTATATTCCAATAAATGAATAAAAATAAGTAACGACTTCTAAGTTGGTTCTAAGACGTTGTTATCTTTATTTTATTTTTCATACATTATACATTTTTCACTGCTCGTTACGAACTGGAAATATGTCAAACATGTTGTAACTAATATATTTCAACGTTTCTTCTTTAATCAGATAATATGCTGTCTCCCCGTTGTCGGTATTGGTTTAAACGAGACTAATGGCGGTTTTATCGGTAACGGCATCAACAGGATGTCGGTTATCGCGTATCAATACAATATGGTCGTGTGCATGTTGATAAAAAAGAAAGAGGAAAATTTGCAAGGTATTCGTGTATAACGTCTAAGTAAAGAATATAAAAATAATAAAATACATGGTTTCGACATATTTAGTATATTATTAGTTGTATTATTATAATCGATAATTTTCGTAAGAGTTATACAACAAATGGCTCATTAAATGAGACATTACCCCTCGAATAGATAAGCTAGTTTATTGAAAAAAACCATATTAAGTAGGCATAATTAGAAATTACACGCCAAATATAACTCAAAATTTAACTATGGAGTATCATTATCTACTATTAACGAGTAAAACAGTTTTGTTATTTGATGATATTCAAAAATGTCATAATTGAAATCATTTATTACAACACGTTTCCAAAAATTGTTTTCGTACAAAATCTAGACGATACAGATAAAACATATTTCCGGCACATTTGTTTGAAATACAAATTAAAATGTGCGTCGGCACAGCACTTGAACAAATAATTTTACTCGTACCTGCTCACGTTTGATTACGTGGCTTTTAGCTACCAACCTCTGAAACCTACAAACATTTTGATTCAAAATCAAAAATAATTAATTAATGGATATTGTATCAGTATGTAACATAAAATAATAATGGTATAAACGCTACCTTATTGGGTTTTTTGTGAATTATTGATACGCTAATATTCTTCATTAAATTTAAGATTTGCAACTATTGTTTGAAAGTTTTGTGAAAAACGCTTTTAATCAGTTATTATATTTTGGCAGATACCTATTAGAAAACATGAAAAAACGTTCAAAATTCGATATATATATATGCTAAAAGGAAAAAAACATTTTACGTGAAAATAAGAAAAATTAATTTAGACGCTGTGTCAGTGTTTTCAAGCATAAAATATGTTTGAATCCTCTGAGAACATGTTGTTGTCCTTTCAAAACTAAATCAAAGCAATTTAATTTTTAAACTTAAATCTAAACAAAATATAAAGTTTGAATGTTTTCACATGCGGAAAAAATTCAATAAAGATTAAAACATGAGCATGAAGGGAAAATAATGAGATATCCACTTTGATGTAAATTTATTCTTGTTTAAATATAATAATATATCATTAATTATTATATATATTTATATTATACAACTAATATAATTAGGTATTATAGCATTAAATACCTAATAAAAATGTATAATAATGTTATTCTATAGACTGGAGACTTGCTAATTGTTTTTTTTTCTATTTAAAATACTATAATAACAACGTGTTACCTACTATTAATACAGAAAATACGACAACAATAATATATTCAAACGTTTAAGTTAAACAGGTTTCAGATAATATAATCAATACAAATCTTTAAATAAATGTGTATACTTAAAGACTAAAGATCATTTTAAACGACAAATTTAATAATATAATAATAAACTATCTATTTTATGTCACATGAATTTAGATTTTAGAGCTTAAATCCATGTTTTAATTATTACATAATCGTTTTTTAAATTATAGTTTAAAAAAATATATGAACATAATATACACATATATGAACAGTTTTGTTTCGTATAATTTAATAAACTAAATTTAGTTATTTATATGGTACCTATTTTAATATTAATATTAATATTTTATTCATTATGCAGTAATTTGGTCATAGTTAATTAAATATTACGTTACAACACATAGAATTTAAAACATAAACTGATGATAGTATATTTTATTATAAAATAAATATTAAAATTATTATTATAAAGCGCATTTTTTAATTCAGTAAATTGTTTGCATTCTATGTACCAAGTTACCCTTTGACATAAACGTTGAATTATTAAAATGTCTACTATGATAATATGATAAAGTATACAGGCACAATATATATTACTTATAAATCAAGGAACAAAAACTACAGATTAATCCTTAAATTGTTTCTCAACTTTAAATGGCATATTATACAAAATATGTCCATCCACGGAAAAAAAACGAATAGTTCTAAAAAAAACATAATATTGTTATTGTGGAGTTGACAAACAAAAATATGATTATAAACCACGAATAAAAGTATTTTTCAATTTCATACTATAGAGTGCTTGTATAAAATAATAATATATATAATTTTTTTTCAAAATAAGTTTACCACACTGAAATGCCATCTATACAATGATGGTTTCAACATAAAATATCACTATTATGAACTAACAAAAAATGTACAGAAATAACAAAGCATTGTTTACCGTAACGTCTCAAAGGATCTTTAAAAAATAATGTTGAAAACCATCAAGAAATTCGTTTAATTCAACTAAAAATTTTAAAATTAGTGAAATGTATCACATCTCGATTCGTGATGTTAAATAAGAAATTCTGTAATATTTTTTATACCTACAATAAGATGTAAACGTGGAAATAACATATTCAGTGGAGTATTGATTTAATAATATTTACCATTCATGTTAGGAATTTAAAAACGTTCTGATAATATATTATTATAGGCACATGTATTTGTATTTAGATAACGTGAGGTTTATGATAACTCAAAACTCACGAGCAAGAATTATTTTTGAATCATTAACATAGTTTTAATTCAAAAAATGATGTACATTTTAAAATATCAACTACCTGCCTAATATAAATAAATAATATACTATTTGCGATTCATAAATAAGAATATAAAGTAAAACACGAGGTTAGTGTAAAATCAAAGAATATAAAAAGCAAACTGACAATTAATGAGGCATAAAAATATTTGTTTTTGATATTAATATTAGGTTAGAACCGTCATCATATTAGTCAAATATTATTTGATTACAAATGAAATACTTTTCAGCTTCCAATACCTATTATATACATTAAATATAAATTACGATTTTGAATATGACTAAATGCCTGCCCCATTTAAGCTTAAGCATATACCTACTAATACTATTGTTTTATAATACAAGCCGCATTATTAATAATATATTATGCAATGTCAAAAGCATTTTACGCGCGATAAAATAATTTGCGGGCTCCACACATGCCTAATTCAATATTATTTTGTGTAACTTCAAAAATTACACGTACGTTTGAAAATTGTTGTAAACGATTGTAAAATGTTATTAATATTGATTTACAAATAGTTTCACATCTCATGATTTCCATATAGTAATTATTCGATCAAACAATGCAGGTATGTATATATATTGTGTAATATTATACCACCACGTAATTATATTACCACTTCATTAGAATTTTAAGTACTAAAAATTGCATTCGAATGTTATTCTTAGAGAAGTTATAAATGCATTTCCAGCAGAGTGTGTATGCCAGAGAGAGGGAAAGAGAGAAAGCCAATCACCACATTTTATGCAGTCGCTTTTAGTGTCAACCAATATTATACTCATTAGTCAGCTATTACTCGACTACGACCTTTTTTCGCTCAGAAGGGTACACATATCGATTTAAAACAAGTACACAAGTCCCTTGAAAAATTATCAAACTTATACATTTTACCTGACACAGTGGTCTGCTGCAGTGGATGTGTATTATGATATTATGCATTGGTACAAAATGTTTAGTGGGTATTAAACTTGATCGCATTTTTACGAAACATGTGTACCTAAGCGTGAAGCAGTCTTTTATACAATGATAATGATTTGTCATGTGCGAATACAATATTTGAATTATTTTTACGATTTAAGATGATTTTTTTCAGTGTACAGTTTTGCCACACTCTATCTGACAAATATTGTAATATATTATTGTGTTATTGGATATTTTTTTTAATAGTGTTTTAACAATATTAATAATATTATAGCCATAACCACAAAATATGTTGTTGCTATTGTATAATAATATAAATTAGATTGACTTTAAATTTCACCACCTAAGCAATCGAAAACCAAAATTTGGTAAGCAAAATATGTGTAATTATTTGTATATGATATTATGTAATATATATACAGTGTCAGGTGATAATTTTTCAGGCATCCTAACCCTCATTGTTCTCTTTAATAGAACATTTAATCGAATTTTGATTCTTAAAATTTGTATGCCTAAGGTCCATGTTTTCGAATTTCTGATATTTTGTGTACAACTTAAGGAGTGTCCCATGGCGATACAAACTTTTATTTTCCAAATGAAAACCACCCTTTTTTACACAAAATTATTTAGCGGATGATAATTTTTTTAATAGTTTTGATATATCTCAATCAAAATTCTAATCAGTAGTTTCTGAGTTATTACAACAAGAACAATTATAATTCTTAAAAATGGATTTACAAAAATATAAAATATATGCTGCATTTTAGATGTAGAATTCATTATACTTGAATCGTTTCTACAAATTATTTATATTGAGGTGAGTTATCTTGGCCCCGTCACTTACTCTAAACATACAAAAATTTATTTCAAATTATGTAATATCATTTGTAATCATTTGTAACCACCAAAAACAAATTTGTAACCTACTCACAACCGTCCAAAACCAAGTATCTATGTGGCGGGGCCGTGGTGACGTCACTTCGGCCCGCCATTACAGAAGGTCGACTTGCAGGTATTTGACCAAGTAGAAATTATATTGATATAAATCAATGTATAGTAATTTTTAACATTTTCAAATCATCTAAGCCTCCATATGACCATATCTATTTATCCTATTACCATAAACATATCCTTATCAATGCACACATTTGTATAGCTTAAAACTACGTCTTGCTCACATTTTGATTTGGATAGGTACATCAAAATTCTCAATAAATAAATAAATACCAGTTGAATAATTAAAAGTGAAAAAGAACGGTTACTATTTTAGAAAAATAGAAGTTTGTATTGTTACTGCAGAATCATTTTTAAGTAGTACAAAAAATCGCAGGTATTCAAAAATATGGTCCTTATGTATATTTGAAAATTCAAAAATCTGAATTTGAACATGATATTATGCAATAATATTTATGCATTTTAAATATGGTTAACATATTCAAAAAAATTCACTCTGCACCTATATATTATAATATAATATATAATAATTGTGCAATATTATCACACTATAATATGTACTTATATTTACAATGACACGTCACTGAAATAAAAAAAATATTTTGGTAATATTTATTGCATCACAAGCAAGATAACACTTTACTCAGACGTAAATTTAATTTTTATTGACTACTATAGTGCCGTGAATGATATAAGTTTTAACTGTGGTTAACTCGTACATGGTTATTATTTATTCTAATATTATGCGTGGTTTATCAGCCGCAGATGTCGTATATTTGGCACACCTTCAATATTTAAGTTTAATTTCAATGTCGAATATCGTTTAATCTTCCAACTCTATACAGCACGAATAAGGTATCTATACCTATATTATGCAACCTATAATTATTATTAACACATTTTCATAACTACATCATAAGTATTTAACCGGTTGATTTGTCTACTTCAAATATATAACTACACGAGTTTTGCGATGCGTAATATACGAATAATAATATAATTACACGTGTAAAAAACTGCAAGAAAAGCTCCATGTTCCTCTTGATATAATCCACTCGCACTACTATAATAATAGAACTGCAGCAAGTATACAGCGCTACTTATTTCTTAATCGCGATCCAAGGCCTTCTACACTTTTATGTTATACGCTTTTATAGTCAAACTTTTATGAAACGAACGGAAAATAAAACAGAATCGTTAAGTCAGTCACTCACCCTCGTCGATTACTTTATTGCTGGTCCGCTGCAGCGTCTTAACAAACGGACCGGAGGAGTAAGACCGGATATCGTTATTTTTAGTGATGTTATGTATACCGTATACAACTCGAAGCATAATAAAATTGTTATGGTTTTAATGGTAAACGGACCAAATCTCCACAAACACAAATCTCCCCTTTTGTCCGCGTGCACGGACCTAATTGTGCAATACATTTATTTTTTACCAATGTAATAACTAGTTATGTGTTACTTGTGTAAGAAGTGCACTGGGAATGCTCACAACGACGAAAAAAAAAACACACAAACCAATACATAACATCTAACTTAAGTTTTTTGGAAATCAAACCATTAAGTAATATTGTAAATAATAGTAAAAGTGAATCACATCAAAAATAAATCAAACAATTGAAATAGTTGAAATCGTTATTGTTTTAGAAAAAAATTGCTATTACCGTTATGGTCGTCTAAATATGTACTTAGTACAGTCATACACTACATGATATATCTTTATATGATTATACACTAACTGATTCTCTAAACACCGTCTAGTTTTCTCAAAAAGATTTATCACATTTTACTGATATCATTTGAAGTCATTTGAAAAAAATGTATATCTTTTATTGATTTACGTCGTTATTATATTCCTTAAGTTTCTACATTTTTGAACCATAACACACACGTTTAATAAAATATTTTAATGAAAAATGCTCTCTGAGAATTTTTATGAATAAAGCAAAATTTCCAACTAGAAGTTCATTTTTACCTTAAGTTTTGAAAAGCACAGTATAAGAGATTTAGATAGTACCTATATATTTCAACATTTTGCAACGAATCCCACCACTTGTGCCACTCCACTTCTCGATCCATCTAATTACTAATTATTCTTTCAAAATTAAATTTTTATACATATAGATGATTTCGGAAAAATATTCAGAATATGAATAATTCAAAATGTAAGTATGTTTTCATCCAATAATGTAAAAACATACAAAATTATAACACTAAAAAATAGTAAAAAAATTTTTTTAAAAATGTTATTTTCTATAGTGACTTCAACCCATCAAACAAATAAAACGTTAATAGAGATAATCATTTTTTTACTTTTAAAACGCTCGCTCTGTATATAATATATATATTACTACCTATTTATTGTATATTTTACAAAATGTACATTCTCATCGTGTCCGAGCACGAAATACACTCGTCGATCCGAGGAGATGTCCGACGTCCGCTATAATAATTTAGTAATATATTATAGTGGTGGAGGATTGTTTTTGTTTATCTTATATTTTTATTTTCCTCGCCGTCTAGCCGTGTACATGCGCTATACTGTATAGCACTGAGTTCACAGACAGCTCCGATTTCATTCCTCTTCCGCCTCTATAATATATTATGTATACTATTCTCGTGAGCTATTTAACTTTCCATAAAAACCAACTACTTTCATTACTGTTTGTTCGGCTTTATTTTTTTTCAAAAAATAAAAAAAATTAATAAATAAAAATGTCAAAAGCGCTTTTTTTGGCAGTCAAGTTTTTATTCGGCTTTACGGGAGAGACGAAGAGTCGTATGTTTATTTTATGCAATTCGTATATTACAAAGTATATATTATGTATAAAATATAATATATATATATGCATGTCATGTATATACGATAAAAAAATAAAACACAAACGTATTATACGTCTCTTTTTGCCTGATTCGATACGAGAAACGAAAAAAAAAGTAGAGAATATTATAATAATTTTTCACGCCATTAAACGAGTAAATCGCATTCGTCGTATACAACGGATTAATTTTCGAAATGTAAACGGTTTGGTTTTATAGCGAACTGCGCTGCAGATATTCGATTACCGTGTATCGAAAGACAATAATATATTTGTGATACTCGGAAAACCTATTATCATTTATCTCCACAACACCCATTTGTATAATAGTGATTAATTTATCACCGAACGATCGTTCGAAAGTTTAGACGAGAGAAAAAGTTCAGATGGAACGTTTTGTGTGACTCTACGAGATACCCCTCCAGTGTTAGTCCATTCTGCTCATCTATAATTGTTTAAAAAAAAAAAAAGTATGTAAATAACTAATGACTGCATTGATTAGGTATTCGATTTTTAAAAATAAAAATTATCAGAGAAAAATGTTGATTCAAAATATGAAAGTTAGGTAAATATTTAGTAAATATATTAATTTTTTTTTTTGTATTGACATTTGATTTAAAAAAAATTATTTTCAAAGTCCATAAGTATACCCATAGAATGACTCTCATGTAAGTGTTAAAACAATGCTATACAACGGAACTGCTGAACAACTTCTTGACAACTCGCAAGACATTAGGTGATTCAAACGCTTGAAACCGTATGAATTACTTTGACTATTGAAGTGATTTAGCCTATGGAAAGGTGGAGCAACTTCATTGGGATTACAACACTATAAAGCCAAACATGTTTGCTTATAGATATATTATACATGCAGAAGTTTAACGTATATATAGATATATACAAATTGATCATATTATACTAGCTAGGTTTATAATCAGACTTAGCGGGCAAAAATAAAATAATTATAAAATATAAGATGCTATGTATACTGTATAGGTGTATCCAGTGGGGGGGGGGGGGGGGGTCGAGATAAAAAAAAAGTAAACCTAGGTACCTGCACATTAAAAGAATAAATAACAAAATATAGGTAATATATAATTAGATACAACAGCGTATCTATAAATAAATATAATTTAAGTACAAACTTAGTATTATTAAAATAGGTAGGTATACGATTAATACATTAGTAAGTATATTAAATTATTAAGTGGAAAATATAAAGATTCTAATTTTCAAAGCGAACATTTTGTAATATTTTTTATAACAATTATTATATTGGTTTGTTGAACCTTTTTTTCGCCTACCTACATATAGTTGTTAGCATACCTTTTAAAAAGTTGAAATGACGCCCCTGAATAATTAAACAATTCATTTAATTTTTTTTATATTTCCTTGTAACGCGCTACCTAACGTTAGGAAGTCTATTTTATAAAATTTTTAAAAAAGGCCTATGAGGGGATCTGTCCCCCACATCTCCCACTTGTATTATATGCCTCTGGTAATATCTCGAGTTTAAAGTTCAGTTCACGGGAAAGTCTGCGTCCGTGTTCTTCGCGTTATAAACTGATTCGACCGTTATGGGAAATCTGCCAGTGGAGGATTGGACATTATAGCACTTGGTAAATCAAATATTATTTTCATTTATTTAAAAAACATGTCTGTAACCAATGGACACAAATAAAATAAATTCATTAATAAAAATAATTTGATTTAATATAGTGGATATACTTTTATATATTATAATGTATTAGTTATGTTACGTACCTATATTGTCTATGTACAGCGTAGCGCACAGTAGTATTGACGATATAATTAATAAGGCAACTAGTATATTATAACATGCTAGGACCATTGTAAAAGCGTAGTATAAAACAATTAAGCCATAAAAGTGTCGTCACACGTATCTTTTTGGGAAGGTCAACACTCATACGGAATAGGATACGAGTCGACCAGCATACCAAGTACGAGACTCGAACTCTGTCTCATGACCGAATTTGGCCACTACTACGACCACCCACTCCGAAGGACTCGATCTTATATATATATACGAGCCCATGACAAGAACTCGTTGGACACAACTCACAGTCTTAGACTTTATATTAGAGTCGTAACACCACTCACAGCCTTAGATTTTATATTAGAGTCATAACACCACTCACTTCTCCACCATCATAGTTTATATTATTGTAATTTTGTACTTTGTTAAAATAAACACTCATCATCATAACCTAGTACATCAAGTATTCATTTCTGCGTTGATGTATATATCGACGTCAGTTGGGACGTAGCAGTTATCAATTTAGAGACCGGATTTTTATGTTTTTACATATCTTTACTGAGAGTATGCAGCTCCAATTGGATAAGCTTTCTCGACGATATATTTATCTATAAACTGATATACAAATTTTTTTAGCGCATAAAATAGAATATTTTAAGGTTAAAGAATATTTTGTGTAAAAAACATGTCTTAGGAATATATTGCCATATTGGGTTCAAGTTTGAATATTTTATAAAAATCTAATAGATAATAAAACAAATTTTATTTTTATTATTTAAAACTTGTTATTATTATTATTTTTTTTTTGTTTAACTTTGAGTTATTTTAATACATAATATTATTCTGTTGTTGAACTATATGCAATATTTTTTTTATTTTTAATATTATTATTTTTTGAATTCATAAGGCTGAATTATTTAATTTTGAGTTTGAATACATAATATTATTCTGTTAATGAATTATATATGCAATAATTTTTTTATTTTAGTATTATTATTTTTTGAATTCGTAAGTTTGTGTTACAACAGTTAAATATAGGTACACCAGTATGACAGTATATCACCCTATTATTATATATTAAATATAACCGTTTATTTTTATAAACTGTTACTTTTATTCGTTTTTTCAGTGTTTGATACATTTTTAAGAAAAAAATATTCTTTTTCATAAAAGAATATTTTTGCATATAAAAGATTATTTTGATGAAATAATAGAGCATAGAATCATCTTATTTTCAAGATTTTAAGCGCATCCGGTTTCTAGTTATCATGTATACCTTGTATCCTTATAAATTGTATTAATAAAAACCTCTGGTCGTTTAAATAAAAATGCCTCAGGGCAATTAAAAAAAATGTAGCTACCCATTATATAGTTAAACTTATTTTTAAAATGCATAACATTCCAATTGCTGAATAGCAACTCAATATTTTATCTGTAGGTAGGTATTTAAAAAAAAATAATGAACGAAATATAAAATATGAACTTATAGAATTTCCAAATGCATTAAATAATTTGTGAATGTATTGATCAACGACTGCTATGCAATTTTAATACATTGTCCCCATAAAGTATTGATTTATTAGTAGTATGCATACTTGTGGTTAGAGTTACAGTTAAAGGCCAAGTAATATAGACCTTCTTTAGTATGATGACAGTATAAAGGTTATCACTCATAGATATTTTATATACTCATATCTATATTAAATAATATAAATGTATATATTCAAAGTTTATAATAAGTTTCTACCTAAATGAGTATTAACTATTAATGCTACAATAATATTTTGAAACAAATCTTGACTGCATTTACACCAGTTTTTAAACTCAATTTATTTGTCTACTCTAATAGTTAAAAAAAAAGATTAAGCATCATATAATATAATATGAAATAAGGGATAATATTGATTTTTTAACATCTAATTAATTTTCAATTTAACTTACACTGTCACCTAAAATTATAAAAATATTAAATATTAATATTTGAAAAATCTTTTAATTATAATAAATAGACTATTTTTCAACGTTAAAATTAATATAGTTTTGAGGAAATTATATTTTTTTACACATTTGTTCTTTTCGAAATGTAGGTTACCTAACCTATAAGGTATAACAAAAATACTCCATACAATTATACAAGTATTTACAAACTATAATAAATTATGGTAAATAAAAGTTTTTTTTTTTTTTTTTGTTGTATTAATAATAAAGTCCTGTTGTGATATATAATAATATACACTGAAAAAAACTTAAAAAAAAAACATAACTTATGGAATAAGTCATAAGTCTTATTTAAAGTTTGAAAAATAGCATTTGTTAAATAAGAATAAAATTACATTATTTAATTATGTAAAAATGTATGGTAATATTATATAAAAAAAAAAAATAACTTCAATATATAGGTACCTGAGTCGTGATTGAATAAAAAATGTACTTATTATAATTTTATAACAAATCACATTTTCTGTAATAGAATTGCCATTTTTATAAAAACATGAAATTAAATTGATAATATACATAAAATTGTATTTCATTACCGTTTAGGCATCTAGTAGGCAGACTACTTAAGTTAACACAATTGTGTATAAACACCGAGTGCTATAATAGAGCATTACTTAAAGTCAAACAATCTGCCATTTTCAGAAAGAAAAAAAAACTAAACGAGAATCTGTAAAAGACATTTTCTGAAAATAAACTATTATAGGGAGCTACAAAGGTAAATATTTATTTCCATTTTGGTATAAACAACAAAATCCTCTTTGCTGATGCAACTAATATTTGTGTGAACGAAATTCTTAAATCTCTGTATTATAGTAACAGAGTGGTGTTACTATTTTTAGAAAACGTAGTAAATTATATTATGCTGACATAAATCCTATACACTGTTTAACCTTCTATATGAGTTATAACCAACTGTTTTAGATTAATTACAACACGAGGGCGTTTTAATAGTTGGTTACGTATAGCAAAATTAATGTTTTGTTGGGTAATCTTACCCATTATCCATATTATATTTCAATACATTAATAGGTAGATACAATACTAATCGTACGTTGCATTAAACGCAATTTAACCCTATTGACGATTTTTATTACTTTGGCGATTTTCCATTTTTTTTTTTGTTTTTTTTTTTTTTACTATCAAACATTAAATATTTTTTAAGTACCTGCTTATATAATGAAATGAATAATAACAATTTTTCCATCAAACAATTATTAAGTACTGAATAACAATCATAATATGATTTAAAAAAACCACCATCCAGCCATACACGTTTAAAACTTGTCAATACAATATTACAAATGTACAAACTAAAACATAAATTTCTATTTCTAAACTTTAAGCAGTCAGTAACAGTTCAAAATAACTTGTTTTTTTACAAATTATTCCTAATACCGATAGGTACTTAAATTAGTATACAGTTTCTGTATAGTATCTTGTTTAGTTTGTCGGACTAATATTTATCATAATATTGTACTTAATTTGGTATTAGATTTATAAACATGGTGCGTTTAAAACGTTTAGGAATTATAGCTTATTGTGTTGTATCCAAATATACGTTTAAAAACCGAGAGTTTAGAACTCTTGCAGAGTGAGCTTTCCTGACTTGATCATTGTATAAGTCAAATAATAGCTATCTATTATAATATCTTATTAGCGCTATTCATGAATTGAAGAAAATTTAAAAGTAATGAATTAAAATACGTCATACCTACGTCAAGGCATTCAATTAAAATTCTGTTATTGGAAATTTTATTTTACGATTAACTAAAATAAAACTAAATAGTTAATATATTATTCAATGCATAAATACCTGCATACAGTACATTAGTTATCATATATGTCAATAAAAACAAAGCACGAGCCATTGTTATTGAAATTATAATTACGATAGTAATTTTTTTTTTTTTTTTTATAAACATTACTAACTATTAATATTATATTATTGCGATATTATATTTAAAACGTATGTTACGTAAGTGTATAGTAAGTTCGATTCCAATGTACAGAATTAATATTTTTTTTTTTCTTAATTATTATGAAATAACCTTTAGTGATCGATCGTGAGCCACTATCCATTATTTGGTACCCAATTGATACGAACACGTAATAATAATATAATATTATTATTTTTACAACACACGCTAATTGATAACTAAATGTTATACAGTCAGTCATTTTTCCATAAGATAGAGAAACTGTGACGAAACCGCCGCCGCGGCTCCTCGACGATAGTTAATATACAAACGAGTTCTTTGAATACATTATTATACTTCTTATTTTAATGAAGAGAAACGTCCCGATGAGTGAAAATGTTAAAACTTTAACAGTACGCATATTCGAAACGAGAAATGCGTCAATAATAAATGGCATAACGCGTTTCAAGTACTTATGTGTATATGCACAGCCGACTCACATGAATAGTGTCACTGCGTATGGATATTCGTTGCACTTATCTCGAGTACATTATCTGCGCGTCCGTAAACTCTATATTATTATTTATGTCGTGTATGGGTATCTGGTATATAATGTATAAATATAAATCTTATCAACATGGAAAAAGTATAGGTACCTGGTGCGTACAGAGACCGTATTCTAATAGGTACCTACGCGTCTCCTGCGACCGAGTTCGACAACGAAATGATCCAAATGGTATTATTTTTGATATGCCCAACGTTACCTACTCTGTGTAGTTGTACAATACGTATAATTATAGACCTCTTCATGACATTGGGTACGTGCCAATAAAAATCGGTTGGTCCAAAAAATCACCGCCGATGTATCGCGATGTATGTATATAGGTTACCTGCAGCCACTAAATTTACGTGATCTAAACAAAAGATATCTAATGGTACTAAGTATTTTTATTACACCATAGCGGATTAAAAAATAACGTCAACACGTTAATGACTGTCCTGCCGATCTTATCGATCTTGACACGAACGCCTTGAGTATCGCATACATGCACTCGGTAATTTTATGGACCCGGACTGAGGACTTACCCGGACTCATACCTATATAATATGATACTCAGAGTTTTATTAGATTTTCTGACTTGGAAAATTCCCTAGACATAAATAAAAAATATCGAACATTTTTGAGTGCCACAATAATATTATATGATATTCGAGACAAAATTGGGCAAGTACAAGTAAAATATCAAGTGCAATAGATAATTGAAAGTTCTACTTAATAAAACAATTATCGTTGGTGACGATTTGACTATTTGGTTTCTGACAATAAAATTTTGGATTTAAACAAAAGTCATGTCGGACGACGATCGAAAAAAAACCAAAATATAGACGACAAAAAACTAATAAAATTCTGTCAGCAAGACATAATATTATTGTTGTCACTGTATGTGAACATCGCCTGAACAGCGGTCGATGAAGTACCTAGTGCATATAGAATTTTTGTCCATCATTTAAATTAAACTAAAATATTCCGGAATAAGCAGTGGCGTAGGTATACAATATTATAATACTGGATACTATAAAATCTCGTCCTATCCTCATCCGTAAGTGCAAAAGCTTTACGAATTTTTTTTTTTTTTCATCGAGGAAGCTGTATCGAGTTTCGCAGTCCGATACATATTGCTTGGACGAGAACTTGTGAAAAACGTTTCGGATACCACACCTAGCCATAGGGAGCTTATTTCGAAATACGATTCGGGGTCGGGTGTGTATTCGAAAATACTCTGCACCGGGGACGGGAAAATGTTTTCACCGACGACCACCGCCGCCTCCGGTGCAGATTCTCGGTCGGTCGATTCGGGGCGCGGGAAAAAAAACGTCTCATTCCGTTCGACCCGTAAGATTATACGGTCACCCCGACAAATCCATTAGCCATAATCAACATTTATATATATATATATATATATACAATATACATGTATATGTACATACGCGGTGTATTCAGCGTGTCCATGTCTCGTGAAAAAAAAAAAAAAAATAAGAAAAAAAATCCCACACCGAATTCCTTTGGGTGTTTGTCACGAACCGTTTGGGTCGCAACTATATATACACAGTGGACACGGTTTATTCGACGGACGTGACGCAAAATTATTTGACCGATTGCAAGTTTGCCCGTGCGTTGTCGCCGTCTTCTTGCCCTCCGGCTGCATAAAAGTATAGAAAACCGATCGAGATTTCATTATTATTATTATTATTTTTTGCCCCTTCTTACAACCATTATACCGGTCCGATCGATCACAAACGCGCGCGGGGTGTTACATAATATCGGCGATGCTGCTAAAATAGTTGCACAAGCACAGAACTACATACCCCGTGAACATCGTGTACTGCAGTGTTCGAGATGTTTACAGCATTCATAATATTCCATTACAGTCATAATAATAATATATATATGTATAGTAACACTTATTTTTTTCGCGCGGGTTAGTGTACCTATATACTCACATCGTAAGCGCCACCTGTCTCGCATGGGGGTTTTGACGATATTCACACGGTTATCGCTAGCACCGTGTGAACGGTTTCAAAAACGATAAAATTTTGATTTTTAACTCAAAACGGCAGTATATAACGTGATTAGAAAGTGTGATATGAAAATAGTGAAAAACATGTGATAATATACACATGGGTAAAACTTAAACGTGTTTTAATTGAATTTTGTATTATTATATTTATTTATATTATATTATTATATTTAAAAGCACTGCGGATGTTACGTCATGTATCTATGCTGCTATAATATAGCAGCACAATCCTACACAGCTACCCCGTTAAAATCTTGTATAGTGTTCGTGATGTTTACAGCTTTCATAATATTCTATTACAATCATATAGTCACACTTTTCTTTTTCGCACGTGGTAGTGTATACTCACCTCGCAAACATAATTATTACATATCTTGCAAAGGGGTTTTGACGATAACAATATCATTAGCACCGTGTGAACGGTTTCAAAAAAAGAGAATCTTATTATTTTTTTGTGTAACTTCAAACGGCAGCATAATATATAAAGTAATAACCATCGAACATCATCAATGTTCTACAGTATAACATGATTAACGAGTGAAGTATTAACACGAAATAATGTATAATTATATTAGGAAAACAGTGAAAAACATGTGATGATATTATTAAATACACATAGGTAACTCAAAAGTGTTTTAATTGAATTTTGAATTATTTAAATATTTAAAAGCATTGCGGGTAATACATATATCTACGCTGCTGTAATGGCTGCACAACCATACAACTACTCCGTGTACCTCTTGACCATGTTCGTTAGTAATATCGGCATGTTCGGATTTATGAAAGACTATCAATATTGGGCATATTCGGATTATCTGTGAACTCCGAATAGTTTGGATTATCCGATTCAATTTTTCCGTTCAACGACCCATTTTTATAGTCTAATAAATTGCATTTCCAAATACATGTTTTAAATATTCTATCTGATTTCCGACGCATTTTGACAACTATATATTATAGTGTTGTATTGCGCAAGGTTATATCAAAAAACCAAATCCATAAATCCGGATAATCCAAATGATTCGGAAAATCCTGATAAGAATTTGGTTCAAATCCGGATCTCGTGCCCACCACTAGTGTTCGTATACTACGAATATATTTTATAACGTTCATAATATTCTATCATCACTTTTTTCGCGCATTTTATTGTACTGACATCGTAAGCATAACCTGTCTTTCCAAGGTTTTTTGACGATAATATAATATTATTATCACCGTGTGAATGGTTTCAAAAACAATATCATCATCATATTCAAAAAATTTCAATGTCGGCATATAATATTTTTTGAATCGATGTAACTAATACAATATTACTTATAATAATATAAATGTGTTCGATTATTATGTTCACTTATTGTCGGTCACAAACCTAACAGGTAACTGTTACCTATAGTTTTGTTCTTACATTTATATTTTTCTCAGGTCACGTTTAACATTTTTATAGCATTTAACTTGTTCATTTTCTCAGCAATTATTATCACTCTATGACAGCAACACAGTAATTTTATTAAAAAAATCTTCAATAATCAAGGTCACGGACGATGATTAATTAGGTATACATACCAAAACGCAAGGTACCAGTTATACATGGTAATAACTAAGCCTAATTATTTGTGACGCGGTTCTAACTTGTAAGTTATTGATAATTATTGATAAATGTTATATCACAATAAATAATAATACAGAGAATACAGAATGCTTCGTTTTTAAAAATATTAAGGTATAGACTATAGACGCATAGAGCATGTGCAACACGTCATACTCCTCGTCGCTGAGACGCTGAGTGGTATTTATATTTATTTGTTTCTATATAATTGTTTTGAAACGTTCAAATTTATTCTACTTCAATAAAATTATCTGGACTTTACTAAGATTTATATATGTGTGTATGTAGGGTTAACTGATGATTCAGAAATATCTGTTTAATATAAAATATACCATATCGTAGTATATTAATTCCTTATTTCAATAAGGCTATTAATATTTTAAATTTAGGTAGGTACATGTTTTCAAATACAATTTTATAAATATTTCTTGATAATTCGACCAATTAAGTCATTATTATTCTGATATGAGTGTCATTTCGCACACATGCATATTATTATGTTGCAATGAGCAAAATACGTCGCTCGAAACAAGATGATTGAATTATAATGTATAATAGGTATTATTGTATAAATTTATGTAAAGCAGAATAAAAAATTAAATTAAATACTTTATAGTAAGTTATCGCTTTAGAATGTGACTTATAATTTTAGATTCTGATTGGAGCGATGAATTTATTGATTTTACAATGATGTGTGTTTTTTTACGGCATCACCAATTGGAGCAGAAAAAATGCTTAGATATTAAAATTCAATATCATTTATGGTAGAAAAGCGATTCTAGTTGATACTTTTTTTTTGAGGTCAGGTGGGTCAAAAGTAAAAAAATCCAAGCAATTTTCTTAATAATTAGGGAAAACCAAAAAAACAAAAATTAGGGACATACCACCTTTAGACAAAGTGCTGAGTATAATATGATATAGCGTAAATTAAAAATGTTCATAACTCACTTAAAAACTGAAATATCGTAAGAAACACATATACAAACAAACAAACACAGATGGTAATGCGCTTACAATAAAGTTACATAACAGGTCTATTATTCTATTCACTCTAATTTTTAAACTAAACGTGTTCTGCTGAGCGTAAATTTGCTATGTTACGCACTTGTAAGACGGGACAAATGGACAATTATATTAATGTCAGTTGTACGTCCTCTTAATAAAATGATATTCTGATGGTGGGATAAACGATTGAACTGTTGATATAGAACGAAATAATTCGGAATAATTGGTTCAATTTATTCAAGAGAATATGATAATGTCAAAAATATAGACTATACCATTATACAGAGTACAGGTTTATTTTCACCAAACGTAATAACGTAAACCGGTTTATAATGGTACTTTATTACGTCTATATAATATTATTGAAATAAGATAATACAATAATAAAATAAACTATTATTTGTATAGTAACTTTAACGCTTATGGCGTGTTAACAATTTCGTTTATAAATTGTATGTAGGTATATTAAATAGTTATATGTATTATATATAGTAATAGTTATATGTATTACCAATTATAGGTGCCAATAATTAATACATAAACGTATAATTATTATACGTGTATGTATTAAAATCAAAAGTAAAATGTTCACATATTATTACTATTATGGACTGACCAACAAGTACGGTGATTTAGAAACCATACCGTGGGAGAAACAGGAAACCCCCTCCAAACATGACAGTCATAATGTCATAATAACCCGAAGACATCTAACGGAATGTTCTCTTTGTTTACACTTAAGTCGTACTGCAACTGCATTAGTGTGTCCTATAAAGGAATGTAGTGTTGACTCGTGTCTGTCCCGTGTTTGTTGTGTCTCGCTCAAACGATCTCGTGCCATGTTCACCGCCAATTGGTGGATAAATGTCATTACGCCATGTACAATAATAGTTACGATCGCCTATTATTTCTGCGTGTCGACCTTCAAGAGATGGGAAAAGCTAAACGTGCCTTACATTAAACCGATTCCGTTGTTTGGAAACTTTTTGAATATAGCCTTGGGAAAAGACCATCCGTTGGAATTTTACAACAAAATCTATTACGAGTTCGCCGGTCGCAAATATGGAGGACTGTTCCAGATGAGGACACCTTATTTAATGGTTCGTGATCCAGAAATAATCAACGACGTGATGATAAAAGACTTCTCGTCTTTTCCCGACCGTGGTATCTACTCAGATTTCACGGCCAATCCGTTGTCAAACAACCTGTTCTTCATGGAAAATCCTCAATGGAAAACAATAAGAAACAAATTGAGCCCCGCTTTCACGTCAGGAAAGCTGAAGACGATGTACGATCAGATCAAAAAGTGCGGCGACGAATTGATGAAAAACATCGATATAGATTTAAATAAAAATGGCAATGAAATAGAGGTAAGGGACATCCTGGGAAAGTATTCTACTGACGTCATCGGCACTTGCGCTTTTGGGCTCAAGTTGAACGCCATAAGTGACGACGAATCCCCATTTCGTAAGTACGGAAAATCAATATTCACACCTTCACTAAGGATGCTTTTCAGAGAATTATGTTTGATGATTACTCCTGCACTTTTGAAAGTCATAAGAGTGAAAGATTTTCCAACGGCCGCCACTGACTTTTTTCACGCGGCGTTTAAAGAAACGATGACGTATAGAATTGAAAATAAAATAGTCAGAAATGACTTCGTTCATTGTTTAATGCAAGCAAGAAATGATTTAGTTTTGAATACCGATTTACCAAAACATGGTAATATATTTATACATTTAAAATTCAAAAACCGATTGTTGTTTAATATTGAAAAATTTTGTTTTAGAAAAATTCACTGAAACACAAATCGTAGCAAATGCTTTTGTAATGTTTGCTGCTGGTTTTGAAACTGTATCCACTACTGTAAGTTATTCTTTATATGAACTAGCATTAGATAAATCTATTCAAGACAGAGCACGCGAAGAGATTCAACTAAAACTGTCCAAAAATGACGGACAAATTAACCATGAATTTTTGATGGATCTTAATTACTTGGATATGGTTATAGCGGGTAAATTGTGTTTTGTAATACTATTTCGTAATATTAATTGATTTAAAAAATTTAAATGAGATAGAATATTTTTTATTTAATTGTAACTTTTTAATTTTCTGTTTTTTTTTTTTTTAATTTATGGTTGGTAGGGTTGGTACGGTAAAGTTGTTACAGTAGTTAAGTAACCCGTGTATGTGTGGCATGGATTTTGGTACTAAGTACTCAGGTGGTCACCCATCCGGGAATAAGTAGCAGCGAACGTTACTTACTCTCAGTCACAGCGTGACTGGTAGAAGCCAACGCGCCAAGCCAAACCACAATTTACTGTTTATTGACACTTTGTCAAATGTTTAAAATCATTATTTCTCTCTTCTATTCTTACTAATTAATATTTTATTAAAACAAATATTCACACTAATTGATTCTACTTGGAAAATAATCAAATTTATCGAATTTAATTTTGACATAATTCGTAATATTTATGAATATTAAAATTGCAATATATTTTATCGATTACCCAATTGGGTTAAAAATATTTTTTAAATATGGGTTCGATATGAATAAAAATAAATCAAACAATTATATCAAAATACCTACTATAATATATTATAATATGATAATTATTTTTTTTAGAAACACTCCGTAAGTATCCTCCACTGGTTGCTTTGTTCAGAAAAGCATCACAAACATATAGAATACCCAACGATTCTTTAATAATTGAAAAGGGCCAAAAAATAATAATTCCAATTTATGCAATTCATTACGATACTAAGTATTACCCGGAGCCTGAAAAGTTTATACCTGAAAGATTTTCGGTTGAAGAAAAAGCAAAACGGCCAAGTGGCATTTATCTTCCATTTGGCGACGGACCTCGAATGTGTATAGGTGGGTATAATAATTATAATATATTTTGTATAGGTTAGTTTAAATGCAATATTATTATGTATATTTTTAAATTTCTAGGAAAACGTTTCGCAGAGATGGAAATGAAATTGGCTTTTGTTGAAATATTGACCAAATTTGAAGTATTTCCATGTGAAAAAACAGAAGTTCCTCTAAAATATTCTAATAAAGTTTTAACATTAATGCCAAAGCATGGGATTTGGCTAAGATTTAATAGAATTAATTGACAAATGATTATGATTTAAGGACAAAAAGAAACATTAGGTACCTACTGCTTTAATTTAACTGCTTACCGGAAAAGTTGATTTTTATTTTAACGATTTATATTTAAATTTTTGTATCGAGATATTTTTAACATCACTTCTTGCCTTATATCTTAATATTATGAGCGTAATTAGGGGAGGGGGCTTGGGGGACTTAGCCCCCTTTTTTTAATAATATTTTAGTTAAAAATAATAATGATAAGGGTTTGTGCTGTTGATACAATTTTAGCCCTCCAACCCCCAGAAAATATTCTTAGTTGCACCTATGATATACGTGCGTATGTGTCTTATTTTCACAGGGTTACGCTAATTCACTGAATTGTAAATGTGTATACGCCGTAAACCCATTGTCGTAACTCCATTAAATTTCAACAGGTGCAAGACTTTCACAAGTTCAATAATATTATAAACACAATTAATGATTATTAGTCGTATTTGAAGCCAATTGCTTTGCTTGCGTACTTTGATTACATACAAACATCAAAATCTGTATATTTTTAAGACTATACCTATATGTGTATAAGAATATTCTATGTCTAGAGATACGGACGTCCGTCTTGTTAAAATGTAATGTTTTTTTGAAACAATAAATGTTATTTTGTTAAAATCTATAATAACTATGATAATGACACTACTATAATTTATAATAGTGATAACAATATTTTAAATATGGTTATCAAAATAATTCAACAAATCAATGAAATAGTATTGTATTTTAAAAGGATTATATTTCAGAAACAAAATTATATAATATTCACAATATTTAACTGTCGGTGTAATAGTTTTTGAATTAAAATAATACAATTATTTACAATTATTATTAATGCGTGTTGTATATACTGAATACTTGGTCTTTATAATAAAGCAAACTTTATCTCAAATACGTTGTTATACTCAGCGAGATGTGTACAAATGAAAATAAACTCTAGGAAATCCTTTAATCTGCTACTATGAGAATAAGACATACCAAGGGTTTCTTGATAAAAATCAAACACACAATTTAAGTAGTTTGTCATGTCTCACTTTTAATGGTTCACTATGAATTAATTTATATCTCTTATTTTACGTCTTAATTCAACTATAGTATTATTATAATTATTATTATTATTATAAAATAAATACCACCGAGTTATGTAAATTTCCAGAGTACAGAGTAGCTGATGAACTATTCAAGATAAAGACCTGAAGACTGAAACTCTTCACATCTCCCAGCTAATGCGATTCTAACAAGACCCTAAACAATAAAATTCGTTCTCCGATTCCGGAGATTTGCGTTGCTAAAGAGATATCTATCTAAAATTAACTATTTTTGTTGCCGGTTAAAAGTTAATTAATTTTTATTACATTTTAAAATTTCACATTTTCTAACTAAGTGACAAGCCCAATAAACTACCGACCATCTTTTAAATTAGAGTTTTCAGGGTTAAAAACTGACGTTTTTCTGGATTCAAATCATTGTACTTCTTGGGAATAATACGGACCTATCTAGTTAATATCGTTTATTAAACATAACTTGATTACCCACCAACTCTTTATTACTGAATTACGTTCTTACTATTTTTCTATTTACATCAAACTCTTGTAGTTTTCAAAATTCAGTGATTTTTTTCATTCCGATTATCATATTTACTGGATTAAAAATCAAGAAAATATTATAACTCTTCTTGTTAACATTAAACACGTCTTATATTATATTGTCTAAACAATGTATTTAAAGAGTTTGTCGAATATGAAAATAATAATATAATTTGCTTATTAAAAATAAATTATGTGCTATTGAATTCATCATGTACAATTGAATGTATTTCAAACATTTATAATTTCTAATGTGTAGTAAAATTGCATATAATATGGTTTATATTGTTTTTTGTAAATTCTGAAAAAATAATAATATTATTTTTCGATTGGTAAGCTTTAACAGTCGATACATTTTGGATTCAACCACTCAGTTTTCATGTATTGTGTACGATTAAACAAAAAAGATAACACAATTTTTGTAAATACTATGACGAAAATAACTAATATAAAAAAAATACCTATTTTTGCATGACAAAAATTTAAATTATTTTTAATACATTATTGATACAAGATGAAAATAAAATATTATATAGTTTTGAAACGTTATTTGTTTTTCCGTTTCCACTAATTATTTTTTTATTACAAAAATCATATGTAAATTAAAAGGGTTTATTTATATGGTACGTAAAACTACGTACTATATTTATATGGTAAGGTCTTTGAAAGAAATGTATCTATAAATATTATTATTTGGTTCAGTTAAAATAATATTATAATATAGTAATTTTATTTCAAGTTTAATACGTTTGTAAACACGAATAGTTAACTTAGTTTACGACTCGATTGCTTTACTCAGACATTTTTTTTGCCTTATATAAACGTGAACTATTATTCAGCTCTGGTGTAAATTCATATTATAATAATGTTGTCTGAAAAATGGGTACCTACAATAAGTTTTCAAACGTTAATTTATTTACAACACTTAAAATAACTTAATGGATGGCATTAATAGTTTATTTCGTTAGTTAAAGTTTTTAAATTCTTTAAACGAAAATATACAATACTTTTTTATTTAAACGTCGTGTAGGTATGCAATAATGTTAAAATCCGATTAATTTGTATTATAAAAATACTTATGCGAAACAACATTTTTACTCTAACTCTAATAACTTCATATATTTTGTTATATTAATATTATTGAAAAAGAAAAAAAGACTAATACGATTACCGCGCGGTGATAATGTAATTAAAATTGTTGCGGGAAAAGTAGTTTTTCGGTTCTCAACACGTCAAACTAAAAATAAAAATGTGTAGTCAAGTCTTATATTCTCGATCGTGTAACATTTCGAGGGCTGCACACCGTTATATAGATTGATTACGTCTATTAAACCCGTTTAACGCGCCGTGAATCAAAACTGACAAGTATAAACCATTTTTCTTCTACCACTGCACTCTTACAAGCTAAACTCATTATATTTTGCAGTTTTATACACAGTTTTATAGCCAGAACGAATACCTAGTGTTCTGTAGAACAGTTCTATCGTAAATATATTTTAATGCCTACGCGTCAAAAATGATAAGAATACGATAATATCATAATATTATATAGTAATCATTGATCAGTGTTAAAATATCAATTGGTAACAATTAGTACGAATGACAATTTCGTACCGTGGACTTTGAGTTCCATAAGAAAATTATATGACATTGAAGTACATTTTATACACTATCGTATAATATTATGCCGAAAACGTACGACAGTCAAAATTGGTACGAACGCATATGATGAATGGATCGAAATGGTGGGGTGAGCGTGGTCGCGGTGGAGGCGAATCACCATCGCATGTACATCGACCGCCACCGCCGCCGCCGCCGCCGCCGCTGTGCATACAGGAAGTTCTGCAGGTATAATGTTCGCGATGTATAATAATATACGGTATATGCGGTACATCGCGGTAGTCGGACAGGTATAATGGCACTGCGCATAATACATGACCGCCACTCGCGGCACATACGAAACGCAAAACGAATCGAAAAACACACGCGGGCAGCGGTATAATGGGTAGGTATATAATATTATGATGCTTACCTATAAGCATACGTATACGTATATACATTATTGATATATATTATATGTATATCATTACATCCACGTATATCCGTATAATATATGTACGTGGGCGCATATATATAGGTACGTGTATATATTATGACATGAGCTGCTGCTAGCTGGTAGGTACATGCGATTTTCGGCAAGGCCCGTTTCCGCAGGTACCCATATATACCCCATATATTATATATCTATATGCGGAGAACGAAGTGCAAGGGTTGGGGGATGGGTAGGACGGGAGTCGTGTAAAAACGCACGGCGCCCGTCCGCGGACCACGTCTGACCGCGCGTATATGTATATATAATAATAATATATCGCCACCCTCCTGGCGGCGCTGCAACAACCCTTACGGGATTTGCACCGCCGAATATAACGCGCGGGATATATAATACAATGTATCGACCGAGTAACCGAGCTTTAACACGTACCGCGTGCTTTATGGCGGCGGCCCGAAACGCTATATAAAACGTGTGTGTGTGTATGTGCAAGTACGACGACGGAGAGTATGGCGGCGAGATCCGAGCGAAAGGGTCGAAATAGCCACCTGTGAGAACGGCCGTTATCCATATATACCGCCAACCCCTTCGTATCGTCGTCTCATCGTCGTCGTCGTCGTCGTCCGCCACTCCTCGTCTCGCGGACTCGGTTCCAGTGGTGGTGATAGGGAAGATGGGGGGGTGAGGGATCGTTGTAGCCTGTTAGTCATTTTTGAACCAACGATAACCCCCATCGCCGCCCCCGCCACCCTCGGAGCGCTAAAGCGTTATAATAATATTATTATTATTATTATTATTATTATTATTATTATTATTATTGTGTTTGCATACCTCTGCTGTGTATGTGAGTATAACATTATACATACATCCATACATGTGTGTGTGTGTGTGTGTGCGCGTATAGAATGTGGTAGCGGTGTTGGCGATTTCGGCGTTACATATGCCTTATTGGCCGCGTTCGCAGACGGACCGAAACTCGTTTGCCATACAATACTCGTATTATGGGTATAACTACCTAGGTAGGTCAGGTTGCCTACGGTAAATATTGTAATAATACGAGAGCGCCCGCGCATATAAACGACCGTATCTTTACATTTTTCATGCATATATAATATTATTATTATTACGTCCGTGTGTGTGAGCGCACCGCGAATACAACAAATACCACAACGGTCGTAACATAATATTATTATTAAAATAATTCGCGTGTAACATAATTATATTATTATCATTATACCTATTCGCGTGTGTATGCGACATGCGTATAATAACCTGGGCGCGAGTTTAAGATGCCATCGCTGCAACGACTGTGCGTACAGTAATCGTAGCCATGCGAGCACGAAATTTCCCGAGGTGAGTCCTTTTATAATACGATAAATACTTTTGGTTCGTATGGCGTGCCTTAATAGTATAATACGACGGATATTATAACTTTTAAGGTACACACGTAATATGTGTACAACGCATAACATAATAATGTAAACATATTATTAATATTATTATTACGATTTGGTAATAAATTAGTGTATCGGTCGAATTCCCAAAATATACGATTCGAGGGGGATGGGACGATAGAGCCCACGGATTCCACTATAATAATATAATATAGGTACGTTCGTGTGCTGCGGCGGCGCGGAAAACGCATGTGCGTGAGAACTCAGAATCGAAACGACCTCAAAAACGACACCCTCTCGACGACGTGTGACCGACGTGACGAGTCTATACATATTATATTATTATGTCGCACCTCGGCTTTTGTTTTTTTCGTCCCCTAAACTGTGCGAATAAAAAATGTATATATTTATATTGTCTACGCGGGGCGTTATTCGCCGGCGACGTGACCTAGTAAGGGATCCGAGACCTGCGATTCTCTCTCGCCTTTCCGTTTCGATCCATTCGCATCCCAAAACTAATATCAGGCCGGATAATAATACGGCAACATGATATCTATTACAACAACTGTCTGTACACTGCCACACATACACATAATATATATATATATTATATCGAATAGACTTTGTACAGAAACATAACATAAATAAAAACGACACGGCTGCATGATTCCACCTACGTTTTGGGGGCCTCTTTTTCTGAATTAACTTTTTTCCCATATACTAGTCGCTTTTACGAACAGACTGATTTATGTTCGAATGCTGTATGGGGTTTTTTTTGCCCCCGCTATATAATAATAATATAGTCTAGTATAGAATTTGTGCTCTATATAAATATGTATATTTTATCGTTTTAATTTATAACGAATGGTATGAACAGTTTAAAGTGTTATAATATTATTTTAGTACACGCCGTTTGGTATTTATAACAATTTATGCAATTTAAAATAATTTATCATATTCAAAATGAAATATATGGCTTGCGTAATTCGTGACTTGTATTTTATTATAACATGATATTGTGATACGTAATAAAAAAATGTTTATACGGTAATGAACACAATGGAAAAATTGTATTATAAAACGTAGGTATTCCATAAAAAACAAAAAAATATTAATTTAAGATGGAGAAACGTTCAATAATAATATGTAAATTTTTATAATTCCTAAAAGAGAATAACTAAGTTAGTAGTATTCAAAAGAGTATAAAAATTAATCGCGAAAACTACGTTTATTTTCTTAATACGAGGCTGTTTTATACATAATATTAAATAAACTTCTACAACTTTTGGCTCTTTAAATTGTATACAAAATTTTTCGTAAAGTCTTTAGATGTTCCTTGCATTTGTATTGTTAGTAGTGCTACAAAATTATAATTAAAGATGACGAATATTTGAAACCCGATACAAAAATAAACACAATTTTAAACTTTTTCTTTTAAGAAGCTTATGTAAATAAGAAACGCCAAAGTTTTATATAATCTTATCATGACCGTTTTAAACAAATTTTAGGTTCACCATCTGCTAAATCTTTTTAATACAATTTGACTTAATTAATCAGAACTAAACACTTGACTCAATATTCAGTATGATCAATTGCTTACAAGAATACAAAATAATCTGTTAGAACTTTATGAAATATCACAGTGTTATTAATTATTAGGTAGGTACTTATTATAGTTTATATGAGTAAAACAAAATAGCTATACACATCGTTATTTTTTGTTTGACTATCCAGTTTTGTCAAAACTTGAAATTTAAATGTCTGTAGAACACAATTGTGAACATGTATTTTGAGCTTTGTGGGTCGATGAAATGAAAAACTTATGAGAAATCTTGAATTAAATTTTCAAGCCTTAGGTATAAGAACAAAACAAACTGTTAACAATAAAATAGTTTGTAATAATTTTTCATGGTATTTAAGACTTTTGTCAAACTTCACGCACTTATGAAAAATAATTATGGTTATGTATTTTCGATACTTTTAATTGCTTTAAACAAAAAAAACTTCTGTTTCTATAATATTTATTTCAGACACAACAAAATCACACAGTATTGATAAATAAATAGGTCCATCGTTCCTCTAAGAATCTATAACACTTAACAATAATAATTAGTAATTACCTATCAAAGTTAACTATCGAAGCATTAAAGTACTTTTCAATTTGATTGATAATATTTACTCTGTTATTTTTTCTCCAAACGAACTTTGTTTAAAGAATAATATCATAGTCTTGAAATTATTGTAAAATTACTCGAGTAGGTAATTTTTAAAAATGTTTGTTTTAAGTATAAAATAATCAGGATAACTGCATCAACAAACACAAATTAAACTCAAACCATTATGAAGCCATAGACCTAGATATCTTAACGACCTCGTTCCCTTCTTCAAAGATACCGGGCTGGATAAGCAAGTTTAATAATTACAATTATTAAGGAATCTCCTCCATTGTTCATATTATATAATATAGGTACAGGATGTCCCGCGAGAATTTACCCATTAAGACAGGGGCTCCAACCATTTTTTACGGCGGGCCAAATTTGAGATACGCTTTGGAAACGCAGGCCAACATTTTTATGTACGACTATTAAAAGCTGTTATGAATAACATCAAAAGAAAAAATAATAAATTCATTGTATTTAATTAATTCAATATATTAAAAAAGAATAATTAGCTTGGCGGGCCGGTGCAAAAACCTTGGTGGGCCAGATCCGTCCCGCGGGCCGTAGTTGAAGACCCCTGCATTATGATATCTCCTGAGATAATACATTTATCATAAATCTGTTTTTTTTATTAGACTGACAGAGACAAGGACTACATATATCTATTTTTTTTTAATTTAATTTTTTTTTTTTTGGTACAATGTTAAAAAATTTTGTTTTTTATTTTTGAAACAATTGAAGGTATCCATTTTATAAAATTTAATCTCCTGAATATTTTAACTTTTCAACATTTAATTTTCATTAATCTCATGGTTTTAAGTCATTTTTTTAGTATTTAGGTAAAACAGAAAAAACCCGATTTTGTCCGGGCAACGAGTCCCCCTCTATGGCTATAATAGGTATATCTTCACGAAACGTTGTATATTTACGTATATAAATTTCAAAAATTTAATTTAATATATTTACAATTTACTATTTACTCGTTGTATATAAAATATTTTGTAACTAACGGCCTTAGCTATTGAATAAACAAATATACAAAAAAAACAAATTAGGGCTTACACAAATAATTACGAAGCTTATCATAGATTTTATATTAACAAGGCGTGTCCTTCAATTACATAGTTTTATTTTTATTTTTCATAATAATATATTAATTGATTCCAAATTTATGAACTTTAGAAGAATTTTTCATCTTTCGGTAGAAGCCGAACAGTTATGTAGTCTATAAATTACACCAAAAAAGTTATGGCCACTGAATTTTAGTATGGACAATAGGTACTATAATATATCTCCGAGAAACATATTATGGCTATAAGCAGTGCGTGGAACAAAAGAAGCGCTCTTGGGTTTTCTGAAAGTATTACTTAACGTACTCTTTTGTTTTGAACTTTTATATAATATTATTGACTGCAATAGGAATTTATTTATTACATATTATAAGCATATTGCTACTTTATTTCTAAACATTTTTTTTATTTCATCTTGAAATACGAAATTTTAACTGCTATGAAATAATATATTAATAAGCAATTAAATCAATTTTCCTTTTTTTTTCCGAAAATAAGACCCAAGTCATTATAGGCCCTGCACTTCCCTTACTATTAACTATAAGGATAGACCAGATGGAAATACACAAAAATTGTAAACAGCATTAAATTAACAACACATCCACTATATTATTGTGATTCGTAAATAGTTGTATTCTAATATGTCTCGTCCATCAAAATGAGCGCACTTAAATTTCTGATAATTTTTTCCGTAGCGTCAATATTTCTAAAAATTTTGGTCTAGTTATGCTTTGTTCACGTTGTGTAACCGTAACTTTTGGAACCTTGATTTATGTGTGGTTGAGGAATTCATATTTTTAAATACTTAACAACATAGATATAATATTATAATGTTTAAACTTTGTTTTATTATTCAACTTGTTTACTACGCAGTATGCAGTTGTGTTCAAATAAAATTATCTTAATATTTTTTACATGCATACATAATTTAAATTTGAGTGATTAAATTATTTTCAAACACGTTTAAGTTTAAGTGAAATTTAATCAAAAATAATTTGTAAATACAATACATTTCTGAAATGAATTCTAAAAATGATGGAAATGTTTTAAGTGTTATAAAGTATACATACAAACTCGATCAAACTTTTGAAATTTATTGTACAACCATGTGTGTGACGAATAACAAAATTACTAAACTATAATTACAGTTAGTAAAGTTTATACAGAGATTGAGAGATATTATAATAAGAATTACCGTACTGCTTATAAGTTGTAAACAGTAAACAATTCACGAAGACAGACGCATACATCTCAATTCATTCACCTGGATTTGAATGAATGATAGAGAAATTAAAAACAAATTTGATTAACCGTCAAAGTTGAAAAATAGTTCGAAGTGAAACTATTTTTCCAGTGTAAATTATAAAAACTATAATATATGGGTTCGATTGTTTTTATTAAAATCTATTAAAACTAACAATAATAATACTTAAATTACAAAAATGTGACATCGTAATATAAAATTAAATTTTATTTATGAGAAAATATGGAACTTTAAAAAGTTTTCACGTACTTTCTTGTTTTAGATAGTAAAACTACTATCTTGAATAATTGTATCAGTATAGTTCTAATTAAATATACCCATCTATATTTTAAAAAAAAAATCGTTCTATTGTATAGTTGTAGGTGTCAAATGAACATCGTCATATAATAGGCTACTGTAATGGAGTTGTTCAATTTGAATTCAGTAATAAATCATTCATGCGATTAAAATGATTCAGAGTGGATACCGTCTGCCAATATTTCTAAATTCTTAGTGTTTTTATTAGTCATTTATTTTTCTATGTGTAAAGCGATAGTTTGAACTAATTATGCCCAAAAACACATCGCATTTTCAATACAATTATTACTTATTGGAATTATACTATTATTTAAATTAATTTTACTACTGTTAAAAACAAAAAATTCAATAACAACGTATAGATGACGTAGAATGGTGGTAATTGGTTCGTGGTGTAAATAGCTCAAAACAAATCTAAATATTTTAACTCATGTAAATTCTTATATTCAATTTTCAAACTTTTCGACCGAAAAAACCTATTTTTATCAACATTTATAGAAAAACAAATTTTACGTAAATGTCAAATGTCCATACGTAATATAATATAGTTAAAAAAAATATCTAAATATTAAAAAAATCATTATGAATAGAAAATGATAATTTTGAGTAATAGTTAAATGTTTTTGAATAGTAAAAAAATAACGAAAATCATAATAATATAGAATTACAAAAACAACTAACCCATATCAATACAAGTATTAAGTACTTATAGAATATAAAACAATATATTCAGTATTGGATGCTAAGTGCTAACAGACCGCTATCAACATCGTTTTCCCTCGTAAACAAAGATATTTATTATTGAATTAAAATTAAACACATTATAATTTACGCAGTTACTAATCCAATGATGATGTACATTGTACACTTGACACATACAACCTACTGTACATCAAAGTGACTTTATCTTGGTTTTTTTTGGTTTTTCCTAGGTTGTTTTGAAAATAAATATCTTAAATTTTACCTTTAACCCCTTAAAGTATACCAACTTGATCCAATTTTCTACCTGAAACCACCATCGTAGTTGAAGATCAGAGCATTCTAAACAATGTAAAAAATTTCATCAGAAACACAATTGAAAAAAATGAAAAAAAAAAGTAAATAAGAAAAAAACGTGCATAATTGTAAAACCAATCGCTCAGAATCTCGTAAAAACGTGAAATAAATAATAATCCGACCTTACAATATTAAAATACATATTTTTCATTGTTAACGTAATCCAGATGATTGCGATTTATCCGACCTCAGTTTATTTATTGTTATTATTATTATTTTTAAAGGTGAAGTTGTTCTATAAACTATAGTATTTTTTCACAATTATAATTATAAGTGATAAACAAAACAAAGCCATTATATCGCCCGATGAAAGCGTGCGTGGATGCATTCCCCAGATTGAGTATACGGTTCATTTTCTCTCGCTGAATGGCGAATGACTCTGATTAGAAACAACGGGCCATGAATAGTGCGGAAAAGAATTGTAAGCCACGGAGAGCGCAAAAAAATATTATACCAGGGCACGAAAAAAAAAGAAATAATAATAATGATGAAGAAATATTTTTTTCTGTTGTTTTCTTTACCCAACCACAAAAACCTCGTCCGTTGTTTGGCGCCAGTGTGAAAATCCAGCTGCGATAGATATACTGCAAAACGTATCATACTAATGTGACATCGTCTCGACACTGTAAACAACAGTTATAGGTACAAGCGCACATTACGCTATTGAACATTATAATAATAGATATTATTATTATCAGTCGCAGGTATTCTCATTCGCGGCGCGCACACCGCCGTTTGCCCGTATTAAATCGCACATTATAATAACATTATAATAATAATATAATACTATGTACATATTACCGTTGTATCCGTACGATATGATATTATGGCTGATGCGAAACTGTCGTAATAAGATAAAACCACCGCATCCGTCGCTCGGGCCCTTCGGTTCGGCGGCCATAATGATAATAACCGTTACCACGGTAATAGTAAACTCGACTTGGTGCTGCAGACAGTTCGCGCGATAGACCGATTACACCGCGAAAATTCACGGATCGCGGCCAAGGTCGCAGTAGTATTGTATATTTTAATATTGTGAAGTCTGAATATTATTTTTTGTCACGCCTGCACCGAAAGTTTGGTTTTCGATAGTGGTTGAAGCGTTGGAAAGCGACCTTTTTCTGTCCAGCGGACGGTAAAGTGGAAATCCCCAAAAGTACTGAGCGCACATATCACACGTATCCTCTGCACAATCATACACTAAAAGATATCACCACAGTCCTTACAAGACATAAACTTTTGGTTACATCTTATATTCATAATATTATAACCTCCTTGCATGACGCGTAAACATTTTTCTTTCAAGAAATTGTTTTCACATAATAATTTGGTTGTTGCATAGATCCCTCCATAATGCATTATTACCTTTGCCGTGATTACATTTTGATATTCTTATTTTATTTATACTGAAGTCTATACCACGGTTCTTGCAAAACACAAGCTTTTGGTTACATCGTATATGCATACAGGTAATATTATAACCTCAGTGCATGACACTTAAAACAAATAAAACCAAATAGTTTCTTTCATGAAATATTGTTTTCGTAGAATGGTCTGGTCGTTGCATATAGATCCCCTAGCCTGCATCACTTTTGCCGTGATGGCGTGATCGATTAACACAGAGACGGCACACTTCCCGCCATGGCCACACAATGTACTAAATTGTATTGCGTTTTTCTTCGGCGGAGCGTTTGGTTTTACCATGATGTGCGTTCTTTTCGTCGTGAAAATGTGTCTGAAGACACTATTTACAGTATGAAACCAATATTCGAAACTGTCGTGTGATAAGATAAGACCACTGCCGCTTCGATTCGTCGGTGACCATGATAATAATAATAATCATTACCACGGTAATAGTTATAGGTAACACAACAACGACAGCGGCTCAAACTCACTCGCGCCTTAATGGACTTGGTTCGGATAGTTCGCAAAATGGATCGATTTCACCGAGGAAATCCGAAGATCGAAGGTCACTGCTGTAGCCATAACGCGTAGTCGTAAAATCGCCTGAATGATTAACGGTGCTTAAACGCCGAGCATAATAATATTATTTATTAATATCGCACGGTATCGTTTAAAGTTTGAACGCTTTAAAAACTAAAAGTTATATTTCATACCTTTATTAATTTTTTTTTTTTTTTAATAGTATAATATTCAGTATAATATTATGAGTTGCGATTTTGTCGATGGATTGACGAACAAAAATATATTAATATAAAATATCCAAATAATAAAGGGAATGTAAAATATTCGATTTGCGCGTAACTTATATATTTTAAATATATTATGCTTTCTGTTCAGGCTCCTGATTAGCCATTGTACGATATGCGTATCGATATTATATTTTATAATTAAAGTTCGCCGATGTAAATTTAGAATACATAAATGAGTGCCTGTCTACTTTTACCAGGTCTGTAAAAACCTAAGTAGGTACTAGCTCTAGAAGTCAAGGTAGGACCTTGTTGACACTTGTTCTATAGCAGTAAATTGCTATTATTTTGATTATTGCCATTACAATGCAATTCTAATTATTAACGGTCAGACCATTAGGTAGATGTGTTTCTTAGAACTGTAGGGACCTATGTCTTAAAAGTTAAAACGTTAATTTTTGGAATATCAAGTTTTTTAAATAGCATGTAGTTGAATGTCTTAAAAATTCATGGGCTAAACCTAATTTATATTTTAACACATTTAACAATAGCTACTCGTATCATAAATTAATTAATCCACGATATTGCGTTTTGGCACTAGGATTTTTATCTTTCCGTTCACAAGTTTTTCATATTTTTTCTAACTCTATTGCGGATATTAATAATTTTTACGACTATTGTATTTCGAGTTTTCGACAACATTCAGCAATTTTGTCACTTTGTATTTCGAGTTTTCGACAACATTCAGCACAGACACTTTGTTCGTATACTATAATAGGTATACTTATATACCTTTCCTGAAACCTTTGTGCTCTAAAACGTACACTAAAGTCCAGATAATTTGGTATGTGTGGAGCGAGTCAACAAGCAAACCCCGTCTGGGGTCGTATATCATCATATCCGTTCGACCGTAAATATACGCCATGGACGATTCGAACTCGCGTGACAGACGCATTGACGCCAGGGCTTCTCCGATTTCCGCCGCAAACGGAAAACACCACATGACCTAGCTCCGTCCGAGGATCGGAGGGGTTTAATAATTAATCCCGAGAAAACGTCAGATTACGACCACAATAACGTTACCTATATATATAGTAAGTACGCACAATTAATATTATATTTGTCGATGGTGTATGTGCTCTGAAATCGGATATAGCCATAGCACGAACCGTGTGATGAGTTTAATTTTACACTTAGCCCTCTGATCGCTTTATCAGTGATCACCCACCCGAACGTACCTGATACCGGCTCAAGTCGGTCCGCCGTGGGATCATTTGGCAAGGAAAAGGGGGCATCTGGACGTTAATCCTCACTTATTTTTTGTATTCTTATACTCTTATGTTTAGCCATTCGAAAAAAAATAAAAGCTGAGTATATGAGTTTAATCTGATGGTGGTCCGGTAAATATTTTTTTTTTTTTAATTTTCAAATACATTTTCTCTGGGGTTCGATGACATAAAACGTTTTCGTTTGTACAAATTTCTACACTTATAATTGGGCAATAGGGGCAAAGTCCTAATCGTTAAATAAGAAATGACAAAATAATGACATATACATAAATGACAATATAATTTTCCACCAACAAGTCAGATAACTGCGGAATATTAGAGTTATTACTACTGTAATCAGTACGTTAGGACCAATGATGACCGCTTGAAAAATATGGTACATAGGTATTCAACTTTTGACGAAAAATTTTCCCATAACAGCCAATAGACGTAGGTAAGTAGGTAAGCAGATAGGTATAGGTTGGCCTTGACACCCCGATAATCATTTGCTGCAGTCGATACCGTTTCCTTTGCTAGAGTCAGCCGTTATCACCCGATGTCATAATATTATACCGTTACCAGTTCAGTATCTATACTGATGCTACAGATAGTCTTAAGTCTAAATACAAATTTGAAGAAAAATGAGGCTTTTTTAATTTTAATTTACATATTTCAGTTAATTTGATTTTAAATTTCGGGCCACAATTCGTATACACCTCAAAATAACTTGGGCCACAATTTGGAAGAAATTTTTACCTCGGGACGCAACTAGTAGCCACCCCGTATCGTGGTACCCAAATAAAGTCTATAGTGACGGTACTGGGTAGGGGTGATATGACCATGCAATCTACAGAAGAAAACACGGGTATATAGGAGAGCCTTGTGCTGCCATTACGCGGGATGACAATCTCGCAGTAAATATAAATGAGGCAGACCGGCCATGTCTTCCTGTTCATCGTTATCCACCCACCACCCACCTCACCATCACGAAACTATTTGCTGCTGCTGCTGCTGCTGCTACTGCTGCACAGCCTCCACACACAATCCGTTATGCCGTTGCCCTCATTACTCAAATGCGACCCGCGACCCAGGCCCGACAGACTTTGACCACGACTTTCTCATATCACTGTTCATACCTACTTCCAAACCAGTCGATATGTCAATAGATTATATATATATATATTACTGATCATGGCGTGATATGTAGGCGTATATCTTTAGATTGTTTATTGACAAAAACATATTACCTGAATATATATCTGAACATCCGTTTCCGGTCAAACGAAAATAATTTTATTATTTTAGAGATTAATTTGGACGACAAAACATAATATTACTCATGTGCGTATGAAATGTGAAACACGAATATCGAAATAAGATTATTGCTTTAACTAACTAGGCACCGGCACTTATATATATTTATATGAAAAACAAAATTTTAAACATTATAATATTTACACACAACTCAGTTGTAGATGGATCTATACCTATTTAATGTTCATTAAAAATAAATTGATTAATAGACTGATTATTAAAGTATAACTTCTTTGATGATAACAAATTATTATCTTTATAAATTCAACTTGATGTTATAATATAATAAATTAATAATTACAAAAAATCGTATTATTTTGAGTAGTTTATATTATAACTAATAAGTAGGTACTAAATTACCTAATGGAAAATGTATATAAATGGTTTAATGGCTTGCTGGTGACATACTAAAACCACGAAATTTATAATTTAGATTTTATTATTAGTATTGAGCTCCCTTGACAGCAAACTAAAAGGTACGTCTCGTAGGTTTATCAAATAAATGTGTACCGTAAAAACAAAAAAGAAGAACTATTTAAATATTAAAATACCGGCGTAATATTAGTTAGCAATGTTTTTTTGGGCCTATAAATAACTTGGTCGGTAGAACACAATACTTTTAATCTCGGAGATCGTGGGTTCGAGTCCCACTACGTCAAATCGCTTATAATAGAGGCGATATGCATTAAAACCGAACGCAACCAGTTTTTGAAAATAGTTAAATGTTTACAACTTTTTTGCGCAAAAAAGCATATAAAATACGTTTTACCTACATGTTACCTGTTAGCTTAACAGAGGTGTTAAGTAGGTTACATGTGTTACCGCACTATTTACTCGCCTACGACTAACGATTCAGAAGACTACACTGTGACCAACGTTTGTTCAATGTGAAATTGTACGTATAGGTACTAAAAGTACGAAAGATCCAAAACGATATATTAATCCAAACAAATTATTATTTTAGCTTTAAGTTATACGTCTTAATTTCCATCAAATATTTGAAAATTAATACCACTATCTGTGACCGATGATTAATTTATCTTAAGTACTAAGTAGGTGAAAATTCGAAAATATAATATAAAAATAATATATAAAATCTATAGGGAATTTTATATGAATCTAAATATGGCACATGATTTCAATTTTTATAATTACATACTCACAAAAAAACAATCCACTTTTAATCATACTCGTGGAGTTCATGGACAACACAAGTCAGTCAAAATGAGAGAAAATGGATTAATAAAACACAACATCCCGGGATATTAAAAAAGATCACTCAAAACCATAAGATACAACGTTTTAAAATCACTCGCCCAAACGCATTATGCTAAATTACCAAACACATAGTGATAGTGTTTTTAAGAATTTTCCCAAATGCAAGCCGCCGCTTGGCGCTTATTGACATTATGATATTTATAACACGGCACTGTTCCGTTATTAATTAATCAACTAAATGATATAATATGAAGGCTGTCTCAAACTCTCAAAACCAACCTCCGATGTGACATTCACTACCTAAAGATACTTCGTTAACATGTTTCTACATTTCGCAACCGATACATTAATAACATTATTCATGTCGATTTTACACCGTTTTTGTTCGGTATTGTTCTAATATCTGCGGCAACAAAATTGAGAATACAATTTTACAACCCACCACCACATGATGGCCACATTTTTCTGGGACAGTAAAAGCATATTGTAACAAGTTTATTGAATCTGGAACTACAACGGTTTACTGTGAAACTCTACCCAAGTTGATAAGAGTAACCCAAAACAAAATACAAAGAATCCTTACCACGTATTATAAAATATACTGGCTGAGCACAATTTACAAATTTAGGTAACTGTGTAAAAACACATTAATTGAGGTACACACAAATAAACATTAAAAAGAAACAAGATATACCTATACAGTATACACCTACAAATACGTCATATACAATAGAAATATAACATAACATTATAAATTTATAACACATATTATACGCGTTTTTTTTAATTGGTATGTAAAAAACGATTAAAATTTAAAGATAAGGTTCGTATAATTGGCATGAAACATCAAACGTTTCATGTGTTCATTAATCATATAACTAGTGGAACTAGTAGAGAGGAGTGTTGGAGCACTTAAGGTCCATTGACCATTAGGGAAAGTACAGGTAGGAGAATCAACGTTCAGCAAGATTATAAACGTAGAACGTCAAGTGATCGCAAAAAGTCTTCTTTATCGGAAACACTTTTATTAATACTTAAAAACAAACATAACATAATACACATGACCGTGTTATGCATAACTATTTACTAATAACTATTTATGCATAATAGCTGATTATGATTTTTTTTTTCTAGTTTGATTAATAAATATTCTACTAAAACTAACGAAGAACCAATACAAAAATATTGTGAAAACATAATTCATTAATAATAAATATTATACAGAATTTGGTGCAAAACTAATATATTTGTGTAATTAACATCTTTAAAGATAAAAAACTTCGTCACTGCCTTCATTATGATTTACAGCATATTCAACTTCATCTAAGAAACTTTTTGAATATTTATCTAACAACAAATAAGATGCATCAGCGTTACGAGTTAACAAATTCATATAATATTCATTATCTTGATTTTCTTTGAAATCTTTAAATTGAAAAACTTTATGATCTTCCCGATTTTCCGTAGCCTTTTTTCCTGTTGACTTCAATACTGCAGCGATGGCCCGTTCCGTTAAAGGCAATAATAATTTAACATCTATTTTGGATGTACTTGGTGCTTGAGTGCTCTCCTGATCCATTTCATTTAGTTCTTGAGTGCTCTCCTTATCCATTTCATTTGGTTCTTTAGTTTTATCCTGAACCGCTTCGATTGTCATCATTTCACGTGTGTCCAGAGTTTCTATCAATTTTTTTAGTATGTCTATATCTAATAATTCTTCTTTGGTTAACTTACCGAAATTCTTAAAACGGTTTATGAAGGTAGACGTCATCGTTTTCAATAATTTGTTCGCGATTTGAATTTTTTTTTCATCTTCCATTGAAACTTGACGCGTTGACATGATTTTTAATAATTTGAGGTGGTTAAGGAAAAAACGGAATACACCAGGCATCATTTCACGCATTACTTCTGAGTGTTGCTTTGCTATCAACAATCCATCTATTTCATATTGTCTATCTTCAACTTTTTTCAAGAATTCTGTTGGTATTGATTTGATCAGTGCATTCAATATTTTATTATCTTTTATGTTAAACAGCATCATGCCTTTCATTATCTGTATATGAACGACAATATCCCTGTAATTATAATTGTCTACTTCATAATTTAATAGAACGGCCTCCAGATTTTTAATAACAGTATAAAGATCAATATTATCATACTGATCTATCACAGGATTATTCAGATCTCTAACTTCTACTAGATCATTTATCAACGATTGCATTTTACTTATAAAGTTTTCCCTATATTCATCACTTTCCATCATGTGTATAGCGTCAAACAAGCAATAGAATGCTTTTCCTAAACGATCTATTTTTTTTTTCTGGAAGTATAGTATCGACATTGGACGAGTCACTATTCGAGAAATATCATCAGCAATTGAAAAGTTCTGTATCATATCTTCTTGTTTACTTTTCAAAGTGTTAAATACAGCTTTGATGACACCTACTGTAGCTTTATACAGGTTGAATGGAGGGGTACCTGGTGGACCCGGATTATCGTAGAATGTATCTTCTAATTGATCATTCTTATAATCTTGACTTGTAAAAGGGTCTGAATTATTTTGTTTTACTGCCGATATTATCATTCTATTACTATTATTACTATTTAGAGATAGGTTATTTGATTTAATCGTTGGAGATTTCATCGTCAAATTATTACTATTGGTAGATAGAGAAGGGTTTCCGAAATTATTTTTTTGACTCGATGACGGATTTGGTGAGTTAACTGTCATTACGCCTCCAGGTATCCCGAGAAGGGTTGATTTAACACAAGACAAAATAATACTCACCAAATAAAAATGAATAACTTGCATTTTGGCTGGTTTGACGTAACTTGACTACTCAATAAATAGTTAGTAACTAACTCCAACTTTATAACATTTCATAGTGCTTTTATATAAAACAGTTGAACAAATAACAGTCAACAATTATTTTTTGTTTGAACAATTTCTTTTACAATATTGTACTTTAATGCGTACTGAAAATCTATAACAATTTGTATAAGCTTATAGTTGAATACTGTCAACATAATATAGGTTACTAGATAAGTGTATGTTATTAACAAGCATAATATTACTATACCTAAAGGTACCAACATTGACATATTTAGAGTTTTGTTTTAATAGGTACCTACGTGATCATATAGATTTTTATTTTAAAGCAATATAGATATATTTTATATTTTGTATTTTCTTGACATTATTCAAAACATTTTGGTTCACTAGTGCATTTATATAAATTTTAAATCCCCCCCCCCCACCGTAATTGTTGATAACATTGCAAGAAACGCAACGCTTATGAATTTTTGTAATTTTTGGTGCTTTTCTTTACACATTAAAATAATTAATCAAGTTTATAGTTTTTCTTTTGTTTTACAATTACTCATCGAGTCACAGATAGTTTTTTTAAGTATGGTTGTATGAATTGTATATTCAGACGTTGACTCACGTTGAATTCCTTAACCCGGGAACGTACGGTGTTGAATGGACTATTACTCTAGCGAGGGACTACCGGGCTAGATGTCTCAATGTAGTCCGCGGTGTATGGCTCGGTAAGGCTGCAGATGGCGATCGGGTGGTGGGTCTGACCGCTTCCTCGATGCGGTCATAGAACTAGGGCTGTGCGATGTTATCGATTAATCGTTTTTAGTAATCGATACTATACTTAAACAGAATCATCCGATGTATCGAATACAATCGATACATCGATACTATACGATACTATCGGTTTATCGATACATTGGTTAATCGATAGTATCGGTTAATATCGATAGTTATTGGTTAATCGATACTATCGGTGTTAAACGATATATAATAATTACAGTTTTTACCAATTTAAATTACCAACCAATTACCAATTAAAGAATAAATGTATACAATTAGGTATAATTAATTTAACACTTATCTACTTCATTTAATTTTATTCCAAATCGATAAACCCCCCCCCCCCCCACACTCTATAGTATAGAATATATCGGTTAATCGATACTATCGGTTATTCGATACTCCTGAATAATATATTGGTCCGTGTTCGATACTATCTCGGTACATCTAAAACAAATTGTTGTAAACAATCGATTAATCGAAACAATCGGTAGTTTTAAAACAATCAACTATCGTCCACTAGAAGTGACTATTGCACAGCCATAGAACAATATAGATGCGAAACTCGATCAGCTGATTGGAGTCTTGTTTACCTATGATCTGAAGTCTGAACCTCCGAATAACATGGAAACGTTTACCGCGCCAACATGTTAGACCCAAAGTCACCCGTATAATTTAAACGTTTACTGGAACTTGGGAAGGATACGCTACGCGGGGTAGGTTTGTTTCATAGACATATAAATAAACGGACTGCTCTTTCCTCACCCCTCATCTATCAGAAACAGAATTGTACATTGAATGAGTGAAATGGATATAGTTGGGGGAAATCATGAAAGAAATAATAATTATATTTCATTCAGGCCATGAAATTATTGTAATTTATAGCACAATTAAAGATATAATGGTTACCCGACGGGCTATGTCACAAGCAATATCACATGGTAATTTAAATTACTTTCAGAATCAGCTGTTGAACTAACTTAGTGCGCTCTCTATAATATTATTATATTAATATATTACAATAGTACATAAATATTCCACTGCTGTCAAGAGCGCTGCAGAATAATTGTTATCATCATTAGAGTATTATAAGACAACTATTCCATGCTCGTTGGGCAACCATTATATCTTTAATCGTGATTTATAGCTTATAAAACTAATAAGTAGTGATAACCATCATTGATATTTGCTTAGATCATATACTACAGGGATTGAAACCGATTGAAATAATTTCGGATTCGGTTTCGATTTTGTATACCGGTTTTTAATTTTTACGATTTCGAATTCAATTTTTCAATACCGGTATTAGGAAATTTCGGTTTCGGTTTCGATTTTGTATACCGGTTTTTAATTTTTACGATTTCGAATTCAACTTAACAATACCGGTATCAAGAAATTTCGGTTTCGGTTTCAGTTTTGAATACCGGTTTCTAAAGTATTTTCAGGGGGCTATGTCGTCTATACAATTATCATTCTTTGTTCCTTATTGTCAATTGTCATATTATATAGTATTTGCTAGTAACTTTAATTTATGTCATTACTATTTATAAAGCAACTTATAATTTTGCGAATAATGAAATGTTTATCAACAAAATTAATTATGATCTCAATTTTATTATGATTATTAATTATGCGTATTAATGGAATTTACGTATTTAAAAACACGTCAGTTAAAAAAAAATAATGGTTTCCAATTTTTTTCAGATTTCGGTTTTGAATTTAATACCGGTATCCAATTTATTTCAGTCTCGGTTTTAAATTATAATACCGATATCCATTTTTTTCCGGTTTCGGTTTTGACTTTAATACCGGTATCCAATTTTTTTTCGGTTTCGTTTTTGATTATGGTTTCGGTGTCGGTTTTAAAACGGTTTATAACGGTTTCTGAAATAGGTTTTGAAAACGGTTTCAAGCCCTGATATACTATGGATGGAGCTATCCGTATAATTGTCATAGCCAGGGACTGGAACCTCTAGGGTGTTTCGGTTCCGGTTCCGGTTATTAAGTTAATTTGTTTAAGGGCTCCGGTTTCGTTTCAGTTTTCTAAAAAATTATAAGGGTTCTAGAACCGGTTTATACCGGTTTTGAAAAATACCGGTTAATTTTGATTTCTGATTATTAAAGATTTATTAAAAAAATAGTCTGAAATAATTTATTTATTCATGTTTAAATTGTAATTATTTCATGAAAATAGAAGGTATTATGAAAAGTTAAAAAAATAATTACTAAGATATAATATAATAATATATATAAATATCAGCCTATTGGCAATTATAGGAATATCGGATAATATTGTAAATATTTCTTTGGGTTAGATTAAGCTATTTTATTCCATCATATACATAGTAAGAATTTGTAAAATATTATGTAATATTTTATATTTGTAGTATTGTGAAATATTATGATTTGATGAAATAAATATTTTTAATTTTTAATTTAATTTTAATTAGGATACAAAGTTGACACTGGCTACTGTTATAGCCGTTGTAGGTGAGTGTATTGTAAGTTGTAATATTTGTACTTAGTACAGACCAAAAAAGTGTTTTGCAAGAAAAAAACTTAATACTTAAGTCTTAAAAGTTAAAAGACGATTTAGGTACTCATTGTAATGTATTAAGATTGATATAGATTGATTAAGATATATATTTGTGTACGTGTCCCACAATAGGGACTACCCGAAGGACCACTCGGTGACAACCGAGATGAGATTTCGTGCGTTGATGGTGGCCATTGTCACCACTAAACGACGACTATGTTTGGGTAGGCAACCAAATGTGTCCTCGTCTGATATTGTGGTTGGTAGGCAACCAAATGTGCACGGCGACGACAACGACGAGGACAGGAGAGACCTACCGAGGAATGAGGATGGTGCAAGCTAGTTATGGGTGGAGGTAGGGCTGTTCGATTATTTCGATTAATCGATTATTACGATGATTATTTTTTTTCTTCGATTATTTTACAGTTTTCATAAAATTCGATTAATCGCCAAATAATCTAAATTCGATTAATCAAGTAATCGAATTTCCGATTAATCAATTAATCGAATTTTTCGAATAAACAAGACGATTAATCGTTGTTTTGACGGTTCGAATGAACTTCTATTTTGAGCACTTGGAGAATTTTGTACTCTATTCCATTTTGAGTGGGTCTGTGTTTACTTTACACCAACACACTAATCTTCATTAAAAAAAAAATCGATTAATCGGTTAATCAGTCATTGAAAAAATTGGTGATCGATTAATTATTAGTCGTTATAAAATTGAATTTTGGTTTGATTATTAATTTTCGATTAATCGAAATAATCGATAAAATGTGAAATTAATAATCGAGTGGTAAAAAAATTAATCGAACAGCTCTAGGTGGAGGGTCTCTGTGGTCGAGTCAGTTTGGTGCAATGACCACAGAGCTCACAAAACAGGGATAATACTTAAAACTAAATTGAAGTCTTGAGACGATGATGGAATTGAAGCAATAGGCAGACAACCTGGACGACCTGGGCGGCCTTTCACACAACGTACGTATGTATGTTGCTGGCGGAGGTTGCGTGTTGGAGATTGTATTTTTTTTATTGAATAGATCTTAAGGTTTATAGCCACACACAATATAATAATAATAGGCAACCGTGTGCACCAAAAAATATAATATTAATAATTCGAAAATATACGTAATAATAATGATCGTGCTCGCTTTAGTATCAGATGACACATATAAATAATATCGATCGCTATATTAGCGGATCACAAAAAGAATATACAGGTACAGTCGTTTTAGTAACTTTTATTTTTCTGAACCTGCAAACGGACAAACAAAATAGTCATTTCTATAGTCTTACTTTTACTAGTCTACCCTAACCTAAATAACCTTTTTATAATTAAGGTTACGGTTACGGTTTTTCATTTTTGGAAATAAAGGTTCCGGTTCCAGTTCCGGTTCCTAAATTTTTAAGGTTAAACGGTTCCAGAACCTGTTTTTTTCGGTTCCGGTTCTGGTCCCTGGTCATAGCACCGAATTGTGTCCAACATCATCCCCACCAACTTCAAAATTTCACGGTACACGATACTAATGCGCATGCCCGAAAGTCAGTAATCAGTATCAACAATGCTAACTGATAACTTAATTTCAACGTTATCAGTTAACAGTATGACAGTATCATTCACATATATTTCTGACACAGTTTAAGATATACTGGTTACACAACTCCTATTTTAAATTGCTTATAACCGTTCAATATGTTTTGTGATAAGGCACAGAACAATGTAATAAGGCTCCCGAACTAGATTGTGGTGAACCCTAGAGGCCAACACTTGAATAAGCTATGGTTTAATATGGTTAATGTTTCAAAAATATCCCACGAGGAGCGCTCATTAGTTCTTCATTCTATGATAACAAAATTATGAGAGGGTCCATTTATTTTATAGAGTTGTGCACACAGATATATAAAAATACTAGATAGCCGACTTCGGTATTATTATTGTCCCCAATAAAATGGCTACCATCGTTATCTAAGAGGTGAATATTTATGTTGTATTGTATTTATAAGTAACAATGTTACATGTTGTTGTATGTACATATTTAATCTGATTAATCATGATATATACAAAGTAGTGTCTTATCGCCTTTTGTATCAGTTTAATTTGTAAACAGTCACCTCTTAGATAGCGATTAGCGGCCATTTTGTTGGAGACAATATTTTATACGTATGGACTATAGCAGTCAGCTATCTAGTATTTTTATATATCTGTGGTTGTGCAACCGTGTTCAAGGCCACAATCGCCTGATTCGGCCAATTCACGGAGTTTCATAGTCATACCACTGATGCGGTGGCAGTTGGTGTCTTCGAACAGCGTCGTCGTAGATGAGAAGTCTCCGATGTGGTCATGTGTGAATTGGTAAACGGCATTGAGTGAATGGGCTTCTACGGTCATGCTGGACCGGAGCAGGGACGTTCCGCTGTACAGCGAGAGAACAGCTTGAACAGTACGATTTTACTCGTACCACTACTCACACTATGAATGAGGGAGGGGTTGTAATAGTCGTACGATTACCGGGTCACAGACTCCCGGTGGAGTCCGCTGCGAATTAAGTTCAACCGAGAGAATGAGTAAACTGTTTTAATTGAAAAGGCGCGTATTATTGATCGTCGGCGGAAGCGGAATGTGTTTTGGGCGTCCAAACTGGCCTTTATAAATGTATCCCAACAAAACATATATGTAAAAAATGATAGCCAAGTTCAATTATGTAATATATGCTTTGATTGTTGACTTCAACGACAAAAGAAGTGAGATCTAAATGGATGCCAAGTTCAATGGTTTAGTCCA
>NC_042494.1:126947461-126991155 GCF_005508785.2 Acyrthosiphon pisum
GATAACAATAATTTACCATGACGTATTCTATAAATAAAGTTTATTACTAAATACTATAATTCAGTTACTAACGTATAACATTAATAATATTTATTATAAAATATTTTATATTGTATATACAGAGTATAAAATATATGTAAAATTAATATACAATTATTTTAACTCTTTTTGAGTATATTTTTAATTATCATAATTTTATTGACTGTAGTTTCTACTGTTGAGTGGATAATTCATAATTTGTAAGAATAATTATTTAATTATTTTAATTGTAATATTTAAAAAAAATAATATTAATTACATACATAGATAGAAAAAAAAGTATGTTGCTGCGCGCGGGTCGACAATATCGACACATATTCGGCTAGTCGTATTTTTGGAGCGGCGATACGGGAAAGGTTATTTAAGTCAACATTACATTAAATTAGAGGCAATTCATTAATTAATTGAAAAATTAAACATAATAGATAAAATAATTGCAAAATTATAATAAAATCAATTTATTAAAAAATTAAAAATTAAAAATTTTCAAGTTTCTGATTTTTTCCTTTGTATTTACCTAACTACCTATCTGTATGCCAAATTTGAACTTTCTAGGTCATCTGGAACTGGGTTAGAATTTTGATCTATAGGTCAGTGATAAAAATGACGATTTTCGGACGTTAATAACGGTTTGAAGTGTGTTTATGAAATTTAGAGCACATATGTATCTCGTTAGTCTCAATATATGAGCCAAATTTGACATGTTTATGTGGAATAGTTTTTGAGTTATGAGGGGGTCAAAAGTGGCTCCAAATGGTTCGTGTAATATTACACACGGTGCTGCTCGCCAGTTCTGTTAGCTAGAACTTGGCTTGACACGCTACCGCGTGTCTAGATATCTACGATTGCAGGTTATGTTGAGTGTACGTGTTTGCATGAGTCTTCGTTTTGATAGTTTCATCATTATTCATTATACATTTATACTTGCGTATTTTGAGAATGTGAAGGTATTTAATAGTTTCCGCATATGGTGAATCTTCTTAATTAAGTCTTCGTGCGTGTTAATTGTTGTTAATTTATTACTCGTTGTCTTCATTAGTCAATTCTCGTTGTAATGAGTGTGTGCACAGTCACGCACTCTGCACACACTAACTGCGCGTCGTTATGCACGATGTTGCGATGTGTACGCAGTTTTGGTAGAGCTAATGCGCATCACTAGATGGCGCATGCTGTTTCGTATTGATTTATTATTTGTTTGGTTACGGGGCAGTAACTGTTGTTTCTCATGACAACATTTGTATAAACACTCAAAAATCTTAAAAAAGTAATACGAGATTATTCATAGTTCATTGTTTAAAAAAATATATAATATAGAAAATACAGATGCACAATTTTCTTATAAGCGTAATAAGTACACATTTTGACGGAATTGGATATTCAAACAACAGTTAATAACTTACTATTTTTCCTCTAATGACTTTATTCAAAGTGTTTTTATTTTAAAAATATTAATCCTTGAGATTCGAAACTATTTGAAAATACACATTTTTTTATTAAATATCTATTTTTTATTCAACTCTTTTTATATCCTATTTAAGTTTCTGGTTTTTTGATGTTTAGTTTTTTTTTCAACTGGGGTTTATTAATTTAACTAACGTTTTGTTTTATTTAAATTCATATTTTTAGTTTTAATTTTTTTTAGTCAACAGCTTTTTTTTATCATTTTCAGATATTTATCCTATTAGGGTTTTTTTTTAATTGGAAATTGGCCCACCGGTGGAAATTAAGTTTAATGAATTCTGAAACTTTTCCAACAGTGTCCAATAAATAGAGATGAATCTCTGTAGCACAAAATGATGTCCAATCAATAAGTTACGCTGCTGGCGTGACTAGGCAGCGCAAAATTGGAAATTGGCCACCCGGTGGAAATAAAGTCCAAACAATTTTGAGAAATGTCCAACAATGTCCAACAAATCAAGTTGGACATTTTTTATACGGGTGAAATTTCGGTAACGTAAAGTTGTGCTGTTAAAGTATTGTTTGGTACGAGATGCCGGTTTCGGACTTTGTCCCAGGTTATCGTCACTACTACAAACACCGCGCGACTGTTCCGATATCTCTGGAGAGGAAACCTAACTGTTATCCGCAGTGTGCAGCCGGCGGTCCTATCTCATCGCAAACTAGCCCGTGGCAGTGCCTTTAGTCGCAAGTCACCGTTTCTCAGCCGTCTGGGCAATCATTGCAGCAGTTTTTCTTTCTCAGTATGCCGGAGTTTTTGTTACTTTCGCGAATCGGCACGCCGTCGTCGTCAATAACACCAACTTGCCTTTCCGTGCGCCCTAATCGTCTGTACTAGCTATTCCGTGTCGTGTCCCTCGTTGCACACACAAAACGCGTTTTGTGGCGCGCCCGTGCCAAAACCCACGGTTCATCTGCCATTATCACCCGCAAAACTTTTCCCAAAACAGTCTGTAGACGTAGGTAGGTAGGTAAGTAGATAGTTATTATCACACGGATCGAAGCAGTCCCGTTTTTATACAATATATACCTCACAATCTCACAACGATAATCATTAGCTGCAGTCGATACCGTTTCCTCTGCAAGAGTCGGCCGTTGTCACCCGATGTCATATTATATCTTTACCTGTTCAGGTGGAGCTGGCCCTTTCTGAATGAGGACGCGCTGGTGGTATTTTGCAATACTCCGAATCTGGTACTGGCTATACGTATCGTGGTACTCAAATAAAGTCTATAGTGGCGGCAAGTTGGTAGGGGTGACAGGACCGTATGCAATCTTTAGACGAACACGGGTATATAGGATAGCCTTGTGCTGCCATTACGCGGGATGACAACCTCGCAGTAAATATAAACGGGCAGACCGGCCATGTCTTCCTGTTCATCGTTATCAACCCACCACCCACCTCACCAGCACGAAACTATTTGCTGCTGCTGCTGCTGCTACTGCTGCACAGCCTCCACACACAATCCGTTATGCCGTTGCCCTCATTACTCAAATGCGAACCGCGACCCAGGCCCGACTGACTTTCACCACGACTTTCCCATATCACTGTTCATACCGACTTCCAAACCAGTCAATTATATATGATTAGATATATATATATATATATACTAGCTGACCCGACACGGCGTTGCCCGTGTGTTAGTTTCTTTTTTAGAATATTGTTATTATTTTTTTATTATTATTATAGCACATCCTTATAGACTACATTGGTTGTTCTTCCGTTTGGAGCAAGAATGACTAAGCTTGTAGGTGAACTAACTCTAGAGCATCCCACATAAAATTGCCCATGTGTAAAGCAATCATCACTCAAGTCAATTCCTGCTATCTTCAACGACTGCCTTTGCGACTTATTTATAGTCATTGCAAAAAATACGTTGATAGGAAACTGCAGTCTTTTAAATTCGAATGGATAGTTTGATGATAAAAGTGGTATACGTGGTATAAACGTTGATTCTACTTGAGCACAACCTGTAATTATTGTTGCCTCAATGACATTGTTTTGGAGTGCTTTCACGCACAGTCTAGTACCATTGCAGAGTTTGGGAGGATTAAGATTTTGCAACAGCATAATTGGAGTTCCTACTTTAAGGACTAACTTATGTGTTCGAAAACCAGGGGGATTAAGTGCGTTGAGGAACTCCACAGGATAGTGAACTGCGCCATCCATCTTCAGTACCATGTCTATAGACTTATACTCCATTTCTGTTCCCTTAAATAATTTAAAAAGAATTTCATTAATCACTGGTAGAGTTTGCTTAAAGTCTCCAGTTAAGAGAACAGTGACTCCTCCCATCACTTCATTATTACTTCTTATATCTTTAAGAGATCTTTCAAGTGCCTCAAAATCTCTTTTATGCGCCATAGTGCTTTCATCCCAAACAGTAAGCTTACGATTGCGAAGCACTTTGGCTATATTATTACTTTATTTTGGTATATTACATATTGGCGTTTCTATGTTAAAGAGATCGAGAGGAAATTTGAATGCTGAGTGGGCCGTCCTCCCCCCTCCAAAAGCGTAGCAGCAATGCCAGAAGATGCAACTGCCAAAGCAATACTACGATTGCTCCTTACTTTTGTTAAAAGCAAGTTTATAAGAAAAGTTTTTCCAGTTCCTGCATGAGCATTTAAAAAAAACATTTTTCCAGTATCTGATTTAATGCTGTGCATTATCCGACTATAGAAGTTGTATTGCTCGTTTTCCCGAGACGGATGACCACTTTAAATTCTTTACAGTTATTTTGCACTGCATTAATCGTGGTCTTAAATTGTTTGACATAACTGTTTTTTTCATGGAGCATGCTTAGCAAATGTGTGTCCAACCCTGGTTTGATGTCAGAAAATGTGCGCACCTTAAGCGTACGTTTTACAATTAAGTGATCAATTCAGTTAACGCCAATTTATATAAACTCTCGCGGTTTGTAATTCGTGTATCTACCACACGAAAATAACAAACCGAATTTTATGTGCTAAAAAGCTGAATAACCTGGCAACCAAAAGCAGCCATCAATAAACAAAAAGAAATTTTCAATTTCCACCGTGAATCTTAAGATCCTTGTTTGACCACCTCTTTAAATATGAATAATGAATATCAGAAAATCCTTTCTTATTGTACATCTAGATAAATAAAAGAACCACTATTCCAAATATCAAGTATGTACGTTTCATATTTTAAAGCCAATATTATATATTTAAATTAAATATTGCTTGATAGATGGCGCCACTGTTGTATTCTTTCAACCCCCCCTTTTACCCCCCTTAGAGTTCGAATTTTGAAAAATCCTTTCTTAGTGCGCCCTTATATTGCTTAAGGAACCTCTGTACAAAATTTCAAGTCTCTAGACCCAGCGGTTTGGTCTGGGCGTTTATGAGTGAATAGGGGCGGTCTCCTATATGTATATAGATTACTGATCATGGCGTGATATGTAGGCGTATATCTTTAGATTGTTTATTGACAAAAACATATTACCTGAATATATATCTGAATATCCGTTTCCGGTCAAACGAAAATAATTTTATTATTTTAGAGATTAATTTGGACGACAAAACATATTACTCATGTGCGTATGAAATGTGAAACACGAATATCGAAATAAGATTATTGCTTTAACAAACTAGGCACTGGCACTTATATATATTTATATGAAAAACAAAATGTTAAACATTGTAATGTTTACACACAACCCAGTCGTAGATGGATCTATACCTATATAATGTTCATAAAAAATAAATTGATAAATAAAAGACTGATTACTAAAATATAACTTCTTTGATGATAACAAATTATTATCTTTATAAATTCAACTTGATGTTATAATAAAATAATTTAATAATCACAAAAAATCGTATTATTTTGAGTAGTTTATATTATAACTCATAAGTAGGTTAATGAAGTAAGTTTAATTAATGAAAAATAAACACCCAAAACCACCCCTGGCAACGCTACTGACCTTATTGACATTATGATATTTATAACATGGCACTATTCTGTTATTAATCAATCAATTAAATGATATAATATGAAGACTTTCTCAAACTCTTAAAACCAATCTCCGATGTAACATTCACTAATAGATATAATTATTCTATTTTATAATTTTGTGTTGTTGTGTAGCTTATATACTCACAATTTTCATACCAGTAGTACAGCAATTTGATTACCATTTATAAGCTTGTACTTTTTTATTAGTATTTTGGTGGCTATCACGTCTTATAATTATACATACCCGGCGCTCTCATATATAATTTGTGCGACTTAAGGGTACGTAGAAGGTAGAATTGAACGGAGAGGACCAGTGGCGCCGAAGTCCATGGTGACGTCAGGCCGTGGCCCGACCTCTTTTTTAAAAAATGTGGCCGGCCAGCCATATTTTATTTACTTCATAACTTTAATACGAGAATGAGTATATTTAAACCGTGATTATGAATAAATGTATATTAGGGTACCTCTATATAAAATACTTAAGATATTGAGGCCGGGAAGTTTTAAAATTGCCCGACCACATTTTAAAAACTTCGGCGCCACCGGAGAGGACCATTGGGGAACTTAAGTTCAATTAGGGAAAGTACACGAGAATTAACGTCCAGCAAGATTATAAACGTAAAACGTCAAATGATCACAAAAAAGTCTAACACGATTCTTTGTCGGAAACACTTTTATTAATACTTAAAAACAAACATAACATAATGCACATGGCCGTGTTGCATGCGTTGCCTATCAACGTACGACCGTCGTCCGTCATAATGCTCCTGCCAAACTCTACGACTGCACCTGGAGGACTCTCCATGGTCTGACACAATGACGTCGTTTTATTACAGCCGTATTCAAATTATAATAATTATGTGGTCTCAGCACATTCGCTTCATTGGCCTGGCCTATTTTAGTAACTTAAATATACTATAATATAATAATTATAATTATTATTATTGTTATTATTTTATTACCTACCAATGATGTGTAAAATATTTGTAAATTACCGTCACTACTCTGCAGTAGGTTATACAACCCATTTATGTATAATGGTTAATTATGATTATTTTTTCTAGTTTGATAAATAAATATTAAACTAAAACTAACGAAGAATAATACAAAAACATTGTGAAAAGATTATTCATTAAAAATAAATATTATATAAAATTTGGTTCAAAGTTAATATATTTGTGTAATTAACATCTTTAAAGATAAAAAACTTCGTCGCTGCCTCCATTATGAGATATAATATAATCAACTTCATCTAAGAAACTTTTTTCAAATTCACCAACCAACAAAAAAGATATATCAGCGTTATGAGTTAACAAATTCATATAATATTCATCATCTTGATTTTCTAGGAAATTTTTAAATTGAAATACGTTATGATCTTTCCAATTTTCTGTAGCCTTTTTTCCTGTTAACTTCAATACTGCAGCGATGGCCCGTTCCGTTAAAGGCAATAATAATTTAACATCTATTTTGGATGTACTTGGTGCTTGAGTGCTCTCCTGATCAATTTCATTTGATTCTTTAGTTTTATCCTGAACCGCTTCGATTGGTATAATTTCACCAGTGTCCATAGTTTCTATCAATTGTTCTAGTATGTCTATATCTGATAGTTCTTCTTTGGTTAACTTACCGAAATTCTTAAAACGGTTTATGAAGGTAGACATAATCGTTTTCAATAATTTGCTCGCGATTTGAATCGTTTTTTTATCTTCCTTAGAAACTTCACGCGTTGACATGATTTTTAATAATTTGAGGTGGTTAAGCAATAAACTGAATACACCAGGCATCATTTTACGCATTACTTCTGAGTGTTGCTTTGCTATCAACAATCCATCTATTTCATATTGTCTATCTTTAACTTCTTTCAAGAATTCTGTTGATATTGATTTGATCAGTCTATTCAATATTTTACTATCCGTTTTGTTTATCAGCACCATGCTTTTCATTAACTGTATATTAACGTTAATATCCCTGTAATTATAATTGCCTACTTTATAATCGAAAAGAATAGCCTTTAGATTGTTAATAACAGTATCAAGATCAATATTATCATACTGATCTATCAGAGGATTATTCAGATCTCTAACTTCTACTAGATCATTTATCAACGATTGCATTTTACTTATAAAGTTTTCCCTATATTCATCACTTTCCATCATGTGTTCAGCGTCAAACAAGCAATTAAACGCTTTTCCTAAACGATCTAAATTTATTTTTAGGAAGTATAGTATTGACATTGAACGAGTCACTGTTAGAGAAATATCATCAGCAATTCCGAAACTATTTCCAATAACATTAGCAATTGTTAATTTCTGTGTCATATTATCTTCTTGTTTACTTTTCAAAGTGTTAAATACAGCTTTGATGACACCTACTGTAGCTTTATACAGGTTGAATGGAGGGGTACCTGGTGGACCCGGATTATCATAGAATGTATCTTCTAATTGATCATACTTATAATCTTGACTTGTAAAAGGGTCTGAATTATTTTGTTTTACTGCCGATATTATCATTCTATTACTATTATTACTATTTAGAGATAGGTTATTTGATTTAATCATTGGAGATTTCATCGTTAAATTATTACCATTGGTAGATAGAAAAGCGTTTCCGGAATTATTTTTTTGACTCGATACTACACCGCCCAATGATGAAGTTGGTGAGTTAACCGTCATTACGCCTCCAATTATCCCGGCAAGGCTTGATTTAACACAAGACAAAAGAATACTCACCAAATAAAAATGAATAATTTGCATTTTGGTCGGTTTGACGTAACTTGACTACCCAATAAGTAGTTAGTAACTAACTCCAACTTTATAACATTTCATAGTGCTTCGATATAAAACAGTTGAACAAATATCACACAGTATTTTTTTTTTTGTTTGAACAGTTTTCTTTTACAATATTGTACTTTAATGCGTACTAAAAATCTAAAACAATTTTTAGAAGCTTATATATAGTTGAATATTGTCAAAATAATATAGGTTACTAGATAAGTGTATGTTATTAACAAGCATAATATTGTTATACCTAAAGGTACCAACATTGACATATTTAGAGTTTTTTTTAATACCTACGTGATCACATGGATTTTTATTTTTAAGCAATATAGATATATTTTATATTTTGTATTTTCTAGACATTATTCAAAATATTTTTGCTCAATTGTGCATTTATATAAATTTTAAATCCCCACCCCCTCACCGTAATTGTTGATAACATATTATGTACGCGCATTCAAAAATCTTAAAAAAAAGTAATACGAAATTATTCATAGTTCATTCATTAAAAAAATATATTATATAGAAAATACAGATGCACAATTTTCTTATAAGCTTAATAAGTACACATTTTGACGGAATTGGATATTCAAACAACAGTTAATAACTTACTATTTTTCCTTTAATAACTTTATTCAAAGTGTTTTTATTTTAAAAATATTAATCCTTGATACTCGAAACTGTTTGAAAATACTCATTTTCTGTACCTATATTATAAATTATAATAGGTGTAAACAATTAATTTTACCAAATATTAAGATTTATATTAAGATACGCGCTAATAACTATACCATAGTTACACAATTATCACAATTCTAGTTCATACAAATTATAGAGTCAGGGGCGGACTGTGTTAGTGTACCGTTACACACCGGGCCTGCTTATATATGTGTGCGCTGGGCCGCCGGGGCATTTGAAATTTTGAACATTTGACGATATTACTAATAAATTTATTTAAATTTATTTTTAAATACGAAACAGCTTAAAAAAAACACTGTTATTGGTTGGTATACAATGCTACAATACATTCATAGTCTAACTATAAATTGATAATAATAATAATTTTATGAGCATATTAGGTATGTTGTATTAGGTATTGTATTATATAGTGTATTATAATTCCTTAAGCAATAATTTTAAAGATCAGTTTTATCCAGAAAAATGTTTAAACACTTTATCTGATTTAGTTGGTACATCGACCGCCAGAAAGTTACTGCTGAACTACAATATTATTATTGAACCATTTGCAAATATTTATGAAAATATTGTAGATTTGTTGAAAAAAAGAACATATAACATTTATATAAAGTTTCTATTAAAAATAATGACTATAATAACGTGACGATTCAGAAATTTATGAAGATGATTTTGGTTTAATAAGAGTATGAATTGTGACAATGAAATAAATGATAAAAACAATAGTAAACAAACATAAAAATATCAAAAGAATTATAGATTTATGATTCTTATAAAATGTATAACATTATAACCTATTGGCTATTGTCTATTTATAATTTATACCCAAAAAAGTAGGTATTCATAAAGAAGCTGTTATAAAGGGGTTTGGGCCGTTTAGTTTTATAGAATACTGAGCTGTTTCCCAGTATACTATAATATGTGTGATGTTGTCGCAACAATTATTTTAGAGTATTGTTTTACTACTATAATAGAAAAATACATGACTATAATATTCATATAAATAATTGATTATAAAATATACTAAGAAAACCTGAATGATTACAACTGACCGTTCCAGCTCAGGACCGCTTTTTTCAAACCTATATAATGACTTATCATAGAATTCAATTTAATCACATCCATAACAGTGCTTCCGCAATGACGAACGATATAGGTACTCAAAATGTATACTAACATCTCCGGTATTTTAGTTCAAAAAATACGCTTTCAGTTTAAATTGTCGCCTGAACAATTTTATAAATATTTTTCAACACTGCCACGACATACCTTAATCACATTGCATCAATGCAGCTAGTTTTTAATGACGTAGGTACTCTTGAAATGCTACACCGTCTAAATCTTTCGATCACATACATGCTCATTTTATACTTGAATAATTTTCCGGTCGTTACCTTGGGCCCCAGTCGTTTCTTACTTTTATGATTAATTATAAGAGCTTCAATTTTTGTCATAATTATTCACCTGAACACTGTTATAGTTATAGTATCATTTTAATATTTCCAAAAATCTAATAATTTATTATCGAACAGGTTTTAACAAATGCTTAACAATGGTCTCGCAAAAAATATAATGTTCATAGCATGAACATGTCCATACCTATAATAATATATTCCCTCAATTATAATTGAAATAATACTATATAATATTTATTAAAAAATATGCGCATTGCACATAAACCGTTTAATACCGTATTGATGTCGCAATATATCATAATATATTATAGTAAAATTTTATTTTACTAAAACACGATAATATTATACTGTGTGACACGTTAGAGTATACCGTCTATTAACATTGCGTATAATATAATATATAGGGAAACAATGTACTGTAAAAATATCCTTCACTCCCCTGGAGGTGGCTAATAGATGGCGCATGGAAAAATTAGTCTTGAAGGCGTAAACAGTGTAGTAAATACCTTTTAATAATTATTGTATACAATCGCCAGTGTCAATAATTAATCATTATAATAATTACCTTTATTCTAGAATGTACAAATAGCAGTGAAATGAATTATTATATTATTATTACATTCATTTTTAATATAATATGCATAATTTTTTTTTTAAATTTACGTTATAATTATTGTAAAATTTTGTATTAGTTTCTGATGAGGCGTACTTATGTATTATAATAATATATTCCATAAAAATAACTGAACAATATAAAAAAAAATTGTACCAATCACACATCAGTAGGGAAACCTCATTGTTCATTTATTTTGACGATGAACTTGAAATCAAGTTAGAAAATAATTATACTAATTGTCTAATGAAAACTCTAAAGGCTTAAATTGATTTGCGTTCCGTGATAATATTTTGTAAATTTTAAATGGTGTTATGTTCTCTAATGTTCAATATTTTCATACTCAAAACATGTTACTTATTATCTTTGGTACTTATAAAAATATAGAAATGCATAGGTAATATAAGTATCATCTTAAACATTAAATTACATTATCAAGAAAATAATTGATTTCATGGTACAAATGTTTATACATTTTTGGATGTACCAGAAACCACACTTAATGTTGATGGTTTATGCAGTCTTACTACTTCTATGACGGTTTCATCCACAACAAAATCACACATCATTGTTAAACCAATAGATGCATCGCTCTTCTAATAATATAATAATTAACTACCTATCATAATTTATTAGTATGGCACTTATGTCATAATATGTTCAATGTTGGGTATAAAAGGTATTTAATATTAGATTGGCGCATATGACATATATATTTTGGCACAAATGATATGCAATTTTCGAACCTTTAGCGCTTATATCATATTATATCCCTCAAGTGATCGCAAAAGATGTCTAACACGATTCTTTGTCGGAAACACTTTTATTGATACTTAAAAACAAACATAACATCACGCACATTATGTCCGTGTTACAGTCGTCACCTGTCCACGTACGACCGTCCTAATGTTCCTGCTGAACTCTACAACAGACCCTGGATGACTCTCCATTGTTCATCTCGACGAAGACGTTTTATTAAAGTTTTAATCAATTTATAATCATTATGCGTGGTCTCAGCACATTCGCTTCATCGGCCAGACGTGTTTTAATAACTTACTATGCTAAACTGTAATTATTATTATTATTATTATTATTAATATTATATTAGGTACCTACCAATAATGTGTAAAATATTTGTAAATAAAAGTCAGTAGTATTTCGACTCATAAACTACCTACCAATGAATTATTCAATATATTATTTTTTTAAATGTTGATTATTTCATTCTAATGGTACCGTATTAATAGTAACGTATTATGGTTGATTATGATTTATTGTTTTTATATGAAGACTATTCAACTAAAACAGACAAAGAACAACACAAAAATATTGTGAAAACATTTTTAATTAAAAAATAAATATAAATTTTAGTGCAGTTGTGTATTTGTGGAGTTAAAATCTTTAAAATTTAAATAAAATAAACCTGGCTGCCCCCTTTATGAAATTTTTTATAATCAATTTCATTTAAGAAATTTTTTTCAAATGCGCCAACCAACAAATAACCTGTGTCAGCGTTATGAGTTAACAACTTCATATAATATTCTTTAGCTTGATTTTTTTGAAAATCTTTGAATTTAAATATTGTATTAGTTTTCCATTTTTGTACATAATGTTCTCCTGCTAGATTCAATACTATTGCAATTGCCTGTTCTTTTAAAGCCATTAATTTTTCAATATATAATTTTGGTGTACTTCGTTCTTGAATTTTACCCGGATCCACTTCACTTGGATCTTGAGTATTTTCCTGAACCGTTTTACTTGGTTCTTGAGTGTTTTCCAGATCCGTTTTACCAGGTTCCAGCTTCTCCATCAGTTGTGTTAATAAGTCTAAATCTGAAATTTCTTTTGAGTTTAATTCCCCGAAATTTTTAATACGCTTTATGAAGGTGGAAATAGCAGCTATATAAAATCGGCTCGTAATTGGAATTTTTTCCTTTTCTTCATCATCAAGTGTATGTGTAGACAAGATATTTAATAATTCCATGTGGTTGTCCAATAAAATGAATAGACATGGCATCGTATTACGAATTATTTTTACGTGATTCTTTGCTATCGACGATCCATCTATTTCATATTGGTTTTTTTTAACTTCTTCCAAGAAGGTATCTGATACTGATCGTCTCAGTTGATTCAATTCGTAACTCATTTCGTTATTTTCTGTTTCGTTTATCAACATCAAGCCTTTCATTAACGCTATATTAATCATAATATCATTGTATTTAAAACTTCCTACTCTATAATTTGTTAGAAAGTTCTTTAGATTGTTAACAACCGTTTCAAGATCACTATGACCATATTTAGTTATTGCATTTTGTGCTCTATCATTTTCTATACGATTTATCAACGATTCCGTATTAGCTATAATGGTTTCCCTATTTTTATCTCTTTTCATCATATGTTCAATGTCAAACATGTAATAGAACACTCTTGCTAAATGTTCTAATTGTATTTTTATGAAGTAAAGTATTGACATTGAACCAGTCACTGTTAGAGTAATATCATCAGAAATGTTTAAATTATTTGCCATGTCTTCTTGTTTACTTTGCCAAGTTTTAAATACAGCTTTGATAACACTTACTGTAGCATAATACAGGTTGTATGAAGGGGAACCGGGTTCACCAGGATTATCTTTGAATGAATCTGCTAATTGATCAATATTATTTTCACTTGTAAAAGGGTCCGATTTGTTTCCGTTTACTGCCGATATCGGTGTTGTGTTAATATTCTTCAGGGATAGATAGGGTTTTGTGTTGCTCACCGGATGGTTAAAATTTAAATGATTGTTTTTTAAAAATAGAAAAGAGCTATTTGAATTGATTGTATTACTTGTTGCACCACTGTTTAATAAAACACCATGGGACTGAGCTGTCGTTGAAACTGTTTCAAACCCGCTTAGGCTTAATTGAACACAAGACAAAAAAATACTCACCGAATAAAAATTAATAACTTTCATTTTGGTCGGATCAACCTAATTTGACCACTCAATAAATATTTTGTAACTAATTCTAACTTCATAACATTCTATAATACTTTGATATAAAATCGCTGAACAAATAATACTCAACAATTGTTTTTTGTTTGAACAGATTTCCTTCACCATATTGTACGATAATGCGTAGGTACTTAAAGTCTATAACGTTTGGTATAAGCTTACAGTTTAATATTGTCAACATAATATACGTAAGTGTTTGTTACTTACAGGCATATTGTACCTTTTTTTTTGTTTAACCGACAGTAGAGGAGGCTCTGTTTGAACAATACTACTCTTTTGTTGCCATCGTTTATTGGTGGATAAAATTTATAAATACACACAAACTATACCATATAAGTATAGTGTATACATAGCACAATTAAATAGCATCTGACAATTGCAAAATGTGCTGCGTCGCCACTCGCCATACAATATACAAAATAAATATCAGTCTCGTTTGTTGATCCTATTCTCGGCCCGTGGTCGCACGCGCCCGCTGGCCTGCGTCCCTTTTCTCCTATACTTGACCTGTTAGTGGTCAGTCGTTTGGGAAGGCTACCCGTAGATAACTTTTTGCTTCAGCCTTGGCTAGCCTCTCATCATGTTCTTTGCAGCTGAGTATGTCCTCAACCATGTTAATAGAATGCCTGCGTGGTAAGCTGAGAGGCAACCTGTATTCGGTCATTCACGCCAATCGGGACATCAGCGGGACGCAAAGCATATCCTGAACGTCAGTAAGAGTGATTTTTCGGTTACCAATGAACTTTCACTGCCACACGAAGTGGATTCCTGTATGTACAATCAAAAATTGTGTGTTCTAAGATCAGCAATCTTCTGGGCCCGAGTCATGAAATTCCGACAGACCGCGTACTTTGTTGCTCTTTCTGCCTACGTCGATGAGGCGTACAGCAGCCTGCTGTTCACCACGGACAAGAGAGCTCTCTCGGATTGCGAGTACCCTCCAAAGTTAGGCATACACTGTGCCCAAAGTTTGTTGACCGTGAAACTGTACATATAGGCACTAAAAGTACGAAAAATCCGAAACGATATAATCCACAAAAATATGATTATTTACTTAGGGGCTAATCGCCAACATTTCCTCATTTCAAATTGTGGGCGTGAATCGCCGTAATTGTATTGTACATTATAATTGTGCGCTAATCGCCGATGTATTGTTGGATTTTCGTGTGCTGAAATCGTCGCGAGCATTACTTATTATTTTGCCACAGGCGCGATTCACCAATTTTATTATTATAAAATTGTGTGTCGATTTGTTTATACAGGCACAGGTAGCATCTGGCCAGCCGTGCACCGACAATAACTTGTGACTTCTACATTATTTTTCTTATTTTTTTTTTTATATTTTTGGACCAGGAGGGCTACGCATAATATACTGTTATATTTATATTACGGCTCCAATAGGTGCATTGTATTATTTTTATTCTGTTGGGCCAGGAGAGCAATTTAATACTATTCTACTCTGGTTTGGCCACAAGGGCCGTACATATAATATTATTCTATTTTATAATTTTGTGTTGTTGTGTAGCTTATACACATATTGTTCATACCAGTAGTACAGCGATTTGATTATCGTTTATTATTAAGCTTGTACTTTTTTATTAATATTTTAAGTATTTTGGTGACCGGGCTATCACGTCCTATAATTGTACGTACCCGGAGCTCACACATAATATAATTCGTGGAACTGAAGGGTATGTGGAACGTAGAATTAGAGTGAGAGGACTTTAAAGTCAATTAGTGAAAGTACAGCTAGGAAAATTGACATCCGGAAAGATTATAAACGTAAACCGTCAAATGGCCGCAAGAAAAGTCCAACACGAATTTTGGTCGGAAACGCTTTTATTAATACTTATAAGAACAAGCATAAAACAATGGGCATGCCCGTGTTACAGTCGTCATAAAAAGGCGCATATAGGTGATTGATGGGGGGGGGACTAATTTTTTTTTGGTGAAGGGGATTTCTATAGCCTCCCCCCACAAGAAAAAAAAACTTATGATTTCACTACAATAATTTAAAAGCATCATACGAGTATCAAGTATAAACCTGAGCTACAGCTCCCCCAAATTTTAAACACTATTTTACAACTATTATATTTTATTATAATGCTCCTGCCGAACACTGCAGCAGCAACTGCCGCCCTCTCATGACGACGACTTTTACTACAGGTGTAATCAAATTATTATAATTGTGTCTCAGCACATTCGCTTCATTGACTTCGTGTATTTTAATAAATTACTATACTAAATTGTAATTATTTTTATTATTATATTATTACCTACCAATGATGTGTAAAATATTTTTATATTTGTAAATTACCTTCAGTAGTATAATTGAACCATATACATATTATGGTTGATTATGATTTTTACCATGAGTGATAATTATAATACTACAAACAAATTGTGAAAACATTATCCATTAAAAAATAAATATAAAATTTTATAAAAAGTTAGTATATTTGTGAAGTTAAATTTTTTAAACAAAAATAACCTCGTTGCCTCCATTATGGAATTGTTTATAATTAATTCCATCTACGAAATGTTTTTCAAATGCAACTACCAACGAAAAAGCGGTGTCAGCGTTCTGCGTTAACAAATTCATATAATATTTTTTACTTTGATCTTTTTGGAAATTTTTGAATTTGAATACTGAATTGTTTTTCCATTCTTCTACATCCTCTTCTCCTGCTAGATTCAATACTGCTGCGATTGCCAGTTCTGTTAAAGCCAATGATTCTTTATTATCCAATTTGGGTGTACTTGGTTCTTCAGTGTTTTCCACATCCGTTTTACCAGTGTCTAGATTCTCCAACAGTTCTGTTATTATGTCTAAGTCTGAAATTTCTTTTGAGTTTAATTCCCCAAATTTTTTAAAACGGCGTATGAAGGTGGACATAGATTTTTTAAACATGTTATTCACATATTGAGTTTTGTTCTTTTCACTATCAACAAGTGTGTGTGTTGACAAGATTTCTAATAATTCCATGTTGTTGAACAATAAACTAAATACACATGGCATCGAATTACGAATTACTTCTACGTGATTATTTGCTATCGACGATCCGTCTATTTCGTATTGTTTATTTTTAACTTCTTCCAGGAAGTATTTTGATAACGATCTTTTCAGTTTATTCAATTCGTAATTAAATTCGTCATTTTCTGTTTGGTTTATCAGCATCAAGCCCTTCATTAACGCTGCATTGACCATAATATCGCTGTTATTATAATCGCCGTTTTTAAATGTCGTTAGCAAGTCATTTAGATTTCCAACAACAGTATCAAGATCACTATTACCATATTCGCCTATATCGTTTAGTGCTCTATCCTGTTCTATATGCTCTATCAAAGATTTTATTTTATCTATAACTGTTTTCTTGTTTCTATCTCTTTGAATCATGTGGCCAATATCAAACATGTAATAGAACACTCTTACTAAATGGCATAATTGTATGAATTTATTACTGGCTCGTTGCATCTCGAATAGTATAGCTATTGCTTTATTCACTGATTGAACAATATGATCGGGAATTCCGAAAGTTGTTGCGATATCTTCTAGTTCGCTTTGAGATTCTTTCCAAGTTTTAAATATTAATTTGAAAATACATGCTGTAGCGTTATACAGTTTGAATGAAAGGGTACCAATTTTACCAGGATTATCGAAGAACGAACCTGATAATTTATCATTTTTACTTGTGAAAGCGTCTGATTTATTTTTTTTTACTGCTGATATCGCTGTTGTATTACATGTATTATGCTTAAGAGATGGATAGAGATTGCTCTCAGAAGAGTCGACACTTAAATTATTATCTGATGAAGATAGATAAGGGATGCTTGATTTGGATGTTGGGCTCATTACGTCACCTCCTAATAAAACACCACGGGACTGAGCTGTCCTTGAGACTGCATCAAAACCGCCTAGGCTTAATTTAAAACAAGACAAAAAAATACTCACCGAACAAAAATAAATAATTTGCATTTTGATCGGTTTAACATAACTTGACTACTCAATAAATAGTTTGTAACTAATTCCAACTTTATAACATTTCATAATGCATTGATATAAAATGTATGAACAAATAACACTTTGCTCAACGGTTTTTCTACCTATGTTTGAACAGTTTTCCCTTACCATATTAAAATTGTCAGTGGAACGATGAATACACCTATTGATTTTAAAATGATGTGTTTTTTTTATTATTTATTTTTTTTTTCTGTGTGTCATCGCCGTTTGGGGCAATAAAACTCCTTCAATTTTTTTCTACGGTATCTTGTTTGATGGAAAGTGAATCTAGTTGGTGCATTCAGGAGGTCAAAATTTAAAATACTCAATAGTTACTAAAAGCACTAGGAAAAACAAAATTAAATTAAGGTAAAACCAGTTTTACTCAAAATCTTTTATTGACAAAATTTTAGTTTTTGGTGTAACTATATAGAAAAAATTACTGTAAATACATGCAATTATAAAATATATATATATTTTATATACATGATAAAATGTTCAAAATATTTTGCCACGATGTGTTTACGGCCTTATTGAATTTTTTTTTTTATAAATGTCAATACGATTTTTTTTTTTGTTCAAAAAGTGTGAAATATTAATTTAAGGCTCATGATATTTTGTTACGATAGTAGTAGAAAAATATAAAATACATAGGCACAATTTTTTTTTTTATAAAAATGTATAGTTAAATCTTTGACAACATTTATGTGTGTTTTATAAAATGATTATTTTCTGGTAGTTATTTTTCTATTAACTGCATGAGTTAAAAATATTTAAACAAAACATTTTAAGAAACGCTTTTGTTTTAATATTTTAATTGCATATTCTTCTTTCAAATGTATGAACTGTGATGCGTGATGAAGTGTGCATTGAAGATCTGATGAGCTCTTAATTCCTTCTAAGAGTTGATAGAGTATCGAAACATCATTTGTTTAGATTTATTTTACAATGATTTTTCAGATAACTATATTCAATTTTTTTTGTACATTTTTATAACTGAATATTTTTTGACAATTTTAATAGTGGATATAAATTATTTCAGCTGTTTGTGTTTCCAACAAGATATATTTAATAAATGATTTTATATTGTTTTCTCTTAAAGCGTGATTTTTTTGTGGCTTATTCGTGTATATATACAGTGAAACGTCCATATAACGGAGTCTTAATGCAAACAAAAAAATTCGTAATATAGAGGAATAAACGTTAAATATAATTTACACGTGATTAACAATGAAGGTCATGGTTCTCAAATATAATTCGTTTTACAGAAAATTTCGTTAAATGGAAATTCGTTATACGGAAGTTTTACTGTTTAACAATAAGGGAAAAAGTGATTCAATATACGTAATTAGTGGTAAGACATGACGAGGAGAGACGTCGATTCTCGTCCAGTCTGTAGTGAAACCCTTAGCCATTTGAACCTTCTCACCCAACTTTTATTCTTATAATATAGTCTTCACTAGGTACCACTACAGTGATAATGAATACCTTCTCATGCATGGAGGGAGTCAGTATAAGAGGAGTTGGTTTCCAGTCCTTGAAAAACGAAATGCATTCACAAAGAACCTAAGGCTATCTAAATGAACAAAACTAATTATGTATTTTAATATTAATTTTTTTAATTAAATATTTGAATCTCACTCTGTTTTCAAATTCTATGAAGGTACTTGTGGCGTTCTGCTCTTTAAATACGATTCTGTAAGCTCTTTTTATCTTTTAATATATGTTGTATGCTATACCTTTCACCATAACAATAAATATAACTCAATTCATCAATAGTTGATACTATCGTAGTGGTTTTTAAAACTATTTCTATGCATCTAACTAAAATATAATTTATTAAGTTAGCAATAATGCATATTCCTATACCTAATATCAGTTTAATGTAATATCTATTATTATATATGATACTTGGATTTGTTAAGATCAATAGGGATTAACTATTTTTCAAAATATATTATGTTTATTTTGTATTTAATGTTTTAAAAAAAATAACAAAGTTGTGTAATTATTACCATCAAATAAAGACTGATTTTAACGGTTTGTTTATTTTAGAGGACGCCACACCTGCATGTGTTATTTGTCTAAGTCTTGCAAACGTTCAACATCATAATATTACCTTTAAAATGCAATGTTATCGTGTGTCAATTCACTCTAATTTTTAATTTACGAGTAAAATGTATTATTGTGAACGTAAAATTTGTCATGTTGTATGCAATTGTAAAACGGAGTAACACATATACCGAGGGTGTAGGGTCCTCTTAATGTGATTACGTAACAATTGTACCTAGGTATTTACTGTAGCTTTCACTGACGTAGATATTTTAAATTTCAAATTGAATCTGTTATAATCATAATATCAACAATCGATCAATATCAAAGTTTATAAACTAAAACTATCGACCTATATGTATAATATGTATATTTAATTAAAATTGAAATAATTTTAAAACAATTCATTTAGTATCCAAGTAAAACATTTAAGTTTACATAAATCTAAAAGTAAAATAATACAATTATTTTAACTCTGAACAATAGATTCATAACCGAATAATATTTCTTTTAACAAAAATAAACAATATTAAAAAGCGTTCCCCTTATTTCACAAAATGTATATAGTATTCAAAAGCAAAAACAAGAGAACTCCAACAATTTTATCTTTGTGCGACAAATAATGTTTTTAATATTCATCATTATCAGATTAGGAAATTCAGCAGTTTTAATTTTCCCTTATATTATAAGATTTCCTATAGTTAACTTAAAATGTATTTCGTCGTTAGGTGATTTAATTTAATCACTTCAAAAAAAAATCATGTATTCTAATATTTAATACGGAAAAATCTCGGAATACTCATATGCGATGCAATACGAAATTAGATATAATATTTAAGGGGGCTGGAGCGTGGTTTATTTTCAGTCGAAAAAATAGCTCACGAATTCAATCACTACGCCCAATATAATGTTCCGATATTAATTTTGAAAGCAAATTTGAATTTGTCACTAAATTATCCATGCTTTGACAATTTCATTTTTCTGATTTTTATTTTTTTTTTACTTAGAAAGTTACTAACAAAAAGAGTAAAAATAGAACATATTTATAATTCAAATTTAAATACATTGATATAGAATATGAAAAATGTACGACAGTTAGAGCATAGTAAATTTAGAGGAGAATTCAAATCTGCTTTGAAAATTAAAATAGGAACATCCTACTGAGCGTAGTGATTGAAGTCAGGGGTAGTATTTTTTGAAAAAAAATGTTTGTCATTTTATAAAGCAATATTTGGTGACATGTGCATGCGCGTAGGTAAAATTACAGACGTACATACCGGTCACTATGATGCCCCTATAAAACGTGATCAGTACTACGAATTTACGCAGACTAATTTTCATTTACTTTCAACACATACACAAGACCCAGATAAACAGAAATATAAAATGCCTATTTTTTACTCCTTAGAATTGATTACGCTGCAGCCTCCTTAAAACATTTTATTAAATGAAAATTTGCTACAAATATTTGTCTAAAGTTAATGCTTTATCAAATAGTACATAAAATATGTGTACAGAGTGCACAGACACGCACTGTTAACGCTTCTGAAGTTGGGAAATTCCACCTTATAATTACAATATAATACAATATAATTACAAAATAATACATTTTTCATTCTGTATCTGTTCACGGTTATTGAACAGTCTGTATAATATTATTAAATTTGTATTTATGCATCACATGACATTATCATTTAAAGGCTCAGGGAGAACGTGAAAAGTGAAATCATCGCAATTACTATGTCAAGTGAATAGTGTGGTGTGCACACAACGTTAAATGTAAAGCGATAAAGTTTTCGTGTGCAATAGTTGTACTTATTCGAGCAGTGCTCAAAGTTTTGTACCTTGTTTTCAGTTCTCTGCATACATAAATTATTCAAATCTCTCAAAAATATCTGTTTTCATAAATAACCTGTCTGGAATTTCATGTCAGGAGCAAACAATCGGAGTCGGTTCTCTCTCTCTTTCTCTCTCTCTATCACCCTCTCCCTTTCTTTCTACCCGTATGTCTTATCGAAGTCGAGTTGGCACTTTTGGTTTTAATTATTAACAACATCAAAACATTTACTATACATCTTACCGCGTTCGAATGGAGAAGAAATCGAGAGGAATACCTATCACCTGCAAGTGGTGTACTGCGATCGATGAAAGCCAAAAAAAGGAAAAACGATCGTGATTTTTCTGAACGCCCGTAGTACGCTTTAGTATTATTGTCATTGGACGTGAAACTATTAATCTTGGTCTAGTCACCACCACTACGCCACCATTCGGTAGTAAGTAGGTATTTTATTTGTTGGCTCGGTAATCCACACGAACCGGGAAAAAAAATATATCGTATTCAGAGTGTACCGCTACGTGGCAAATAAATCTGCAACCAACTGCGCAGGGTAGTTATTGTAATCTGTATTTTTTTTTTAAATTAGAGATTTCTATTTTTTTATTATAATATAAAAAAAAGGCAAAAGCATTGATAAAAAAAAACCAAGTTCAACATCTACACTTCGGCGTGCATGCGTGTGTTAGTGGATAAGGTCGACGGACCTATTGAAGGGCCTGCCAGATTTGACAGCACTCGACTTTTTGAGCGTGTTAAAGCAATATTTTACAAAACACCAAGCCAAGACATGAATCTGCACTGTGTGTTAAAATTAAAATTAATAAAGTGCTACTACACAAGAGTAAACGCAATAATAAAATTAATTCAAAATATATTCTTCTACGCAGTAATGCACCTGTATTGTCTATACATTGCGCCGTCCAAACATATTATGCTAAAAAAAATGAAATGGATAAACTTGGTCGAGACGAGAATTCCAGACAAGGAACATAATATAATATAAACAATATTATGCACAGTTATTTAATCTTGTATTATTAAGTATATTAAGCTATAATGTTATGAAGTATTGCAATATACGTATGTAAATAACAAACAACTTCCTAGTACGTATGGCGGTTTTAATCTATATAAATTAATTTATTAATTATTTCGAACTATAGTTAAAATTGCTATTTTTTATTCAATAATTATTCAAATATTAAAATTAAAACATTTTATAAACACGTCTTTGTAACAATGTAACTTATTTAAGTACCATCATAACAATAATTATGAACAAACAACAATTCATTTTTTTTGTCTGAGTCGAGCAAAATGTATCATAGGTATACTTTTACAAACATTTTTTAGCATGACCTATAAAGTAAGACAGGATTTCCAAGATATTTAGACTCTGCTATTGTCTCACCCTAATCGTGTGTTGTTGATATTTACCAAATTATTTATCATCATTAAAATATTATGTACCCAGTGCGTCTGTGTCTTACAATTATTTACAAGTACCATTAAATAATACTTATCTGTTGGTATTTGTTTCACTATTATTTATTTTTGCTATGAATATAGTAATAGGTTTTCTATAAATCTCGCAAGAAATTACATCCAGCACCCCTGATGAGACTTTATTAGAGTTATTTTTTAGAACCAGCTTATATTTGCCCGTACTAAACCAATGTTTTCAATTTTCCAGTGATAATTTATCACCGAAAAGAACAATAATGTTTTTAGAAACTCCCCGAAAATAATGACAAAGCCCATCACAATATGAACAATAAATATAATCAAACTTTTTCTCATAATTTTTTTTTTTATGTTGTCACGATGTTGAATTCACTCACTTTGTTACTTAAATCCATCAAATAGTTATAATTACAAAAATAAAAAACTGTAAACTTTGGTAATAATTGATGAAATTCATAATATTATTATTATTAGTCATTATTGTTCAATTATTATGCTACGGATAATTCATTATAATATACATATTATATTCAAGGTAAATGGTAATTATTTTAAGCTACCGACAAATAAAAAGCATTGGATAAATAAGTGTAGGTATCTATATTGTTACAATTCAATCGTAAGATACGATACTTAAAATAAACATTACACACTTTTGAATAATTAAAAAACAATTATAGCTTGTAATTAATCTTAGATGAGTTTTATAAATATAAAACTCATCTGCGGTAGAGTTTAAATATATAATATTATAACTATAGTATTAATAATTTGCATAAAATATTACAAAATTTTAAAAATAAATAGTGTGGCTCATGATGTTACAATTACCATACTTATTACGGTATGCCGGTAAGCAAAAGTATCTTTTACCACCGATCAAACAAATGTTATGTCGAAATTCGTTGTTTATGATATAATATTTTAGGTACACAAAATATTTTTCCAATTTTATATTACATATTGTATATTTACATTATAAAATATAATACGAATGTTCCACTTAATGAATATGAATGTACGTTTAACGTTATAAAATGAAAAAACTAAATACAGCATCAACGTTATTAAAAATAGCTCAACCTACAATATAATATCTAATAATATTCTAAAACTCTATGCTCAAACTAAACTGTATTTCCTTTGAATTACTGCATATTGAAACCATACGTTATATGAGTAAAAAACTACTATTTCCGGTCTCACATATTTATACACACTAAATTATTTGAATTAATTTAAATTTAAGTACGATGCATAATGCATACTATAAAGCATACGTGCGCATATACGACCTGAAATTTTTTTGGAGAAGTTACATAATATAAATTTATATTGCGCTTCAGTGGTGGCTTGTAGTAATTTGATATAACATTTTAGTAACTACCCTCCCCCCATCTTCACAACAATTATGTACGATTATATTCACCAAACAAGAACCTACTATCCGTGTAAAACCATCCGATTTGTAGATACTTATTGAATTGAATGACCTGGAAAATTGCTAAATTTCTCAATGAATATTTAATTTTATGAATTACACAATTTATAAATATTTTTTTATTTGTTAATTATTAAAAATCAAGCTTTTTAAATTGTAGTGTAATGTGTTTTTTTGTTTCTATACAATATGATAACAAATATCTATGTATTAAAACATTTTATATAGTTTCTTTGTGTAGATATATACAGAAAATGTATTTTTACTTACATTTAAACGATACAGTTTTACATTTATAAATAGATCGTATGTGTATTGAAATATTAAAAAAAAAAAATTAAGGGGCACTATCCAAGTATTTGTGAATTATCAGTTATCTCAGGCTCGACCGGAAATAGGAGTCTGAGCACGCCTATGATGCATTTGTGTAATACCATAATATTTTACAATATTATAATATATAATGGCGTGTATCGCTAAAGCAATTCAAATGTATAACAAATGCAAAAGTTAAAACCAAGGGTTTTCTCGTTTGAACGGCGTTTGCCATCTTCAACGCTAAGAGCTTAAGTGGCTAGTAAACATGTGGGGGGATTTTTATTATTATTATTATTATTATTATTATTATTATTATTATTATTTAAATATCAAACGCACAACACAACAGCACATGGCCCTTCGTCTGTTATCCGAATCGATTCGGTGTAAACAACGTGAATTACAGTTGTAGTTAATTCATTACTGACAAACAGCAAAACAAAGGTGGGACGGGAATATAAATCGGAAAGGGGCGACAAGCCATTAGGGAAATGTCAGTCAAGCATAGAAACAGTGTATATAGCAGTGCGCTAGAGGTCGTTAATTCTGAATTAAGTTTTTCGAGAGAACCTAAAGAAGGGTTTTGAACGGAAGCCAAAATATCGGGCACTGACGTGGGTCAAGTGTACCGACAGAAATTCTGGATAATCTCGTCCGTTTTGACATCCGACAATCCGGTTTAAATCGACTTATCTGCAACCTTCCAACCCCGTGTGCTCGCTCATACACAATGTGCAGATTAGATTCGCGCTGAGGATTTCGAAGGTAAACCATAAAATATATTAGACCGAATTAGCGTAATAAAGAGTACGACAATTATTCATCTTAACGCCGGTGACTAATGTCCGTGACTTGAGTTGGTTATTATGACTGTAATGAAAATAATATTTAGATTCGCATTATTTCGGCTGAATGGCATATTAAAAAGTATGTTTTAACAAATTACATGGATCATGTCTTAACTCGCATTTTATTATACAGGTATAACTTTCAAAGGCACACGCAGTGTTGTGACTTATCTAGATGAAAATTTCATTATCTATTATCTTATCTAGATACATTTCTACTGGTTATCTTTTTATTTATCTTAGATAAAAACTTCAGTTATCTATATTAATTTATCTAGATCATTTTTTTATATATATAGACCATAGCCATTTATTTAATATTATAGTATGATATACATTTTTACATTTTGTGTTCGAAAACCATATTAATGGAATTTGATAGAAGGCAATTTTAAATAGTATGAACAAATTCTAATTAGTCATAAACTCATAAAATATGAAATATAGGTAATATTGTTAGTCAATACACAGAATAGATTTAATCAATTCTGTGGTCAATATTCCATAATTTATTGCTGGCTTTTGCATTAATATTAATTAATGTAGGAACATAGTTTTTTCTGATTATCTGTGGCGGCAGAAAAACAATGTTTGGTGTAATATAATAGTATTATTGTTATACAAATTGTATTATAGCGTATTACTGCGTATCTATACTGTTTAATGTTTTAGAAGAATAATTAATTTATGTACATAATAATATATCATAATATAATAATTATATTGTAGGTATATTATATGCATTTAATACTAGGTAGGTAGGTACGTACAATATTTTGTTTATAACGTTACAAAGGCAACAATATCATTGTCAATTGTATTACTAATAATTACACAGTATACATAATTAATATACAAATCTATTTACTTCAGGGTTTTTAAAGAAGAATATTAATTGTGTAAAAAAATATTGATAAATCATTATACCCATCATTCTAGTGGCTTATTTAGGTTGTTTGGTTGAGGGGCCCGGCCACCCCCCTTGCTTATTTGTATAGTATACAGCAAGACTATATACATAATATAATACTATATTATATAATATATGGTATTTAATCTAGTGGTTCCCCTACAGCCACTGTACTCGTATAGCTATTATATCAAGTATAAAAAAATACTTATCTATTTTTTTTATCTAGATTAATTCCATTTATCTATCATCTACATTGATATTAAACTAATGGATGTGGCATAACACAAAAATCTGTAAGCTAACATAATTCATACTATTATTAACTGCTAGATGTCATAATCATCAATTATCTATACATATTATGTTTTCTCTCTCTTGCAAGAGTTTTACTTTCCTTGTCACACAGAAGATGTGTGCGAGTGAGAACCATCGTTTCTCTCTCCGTTATGTTGGCCTAAACAGTGTATGTAGAATGTATAAAGGAATGCCGTATCCATATGTTTAATATTTATGATCATCTATGTCAAGATACCTTAAGAATTGTTATCAATTATCTTTATCTAGATGATATTTTAGTTATCTATTCCCAACACTTGGGCACACGGTGTGTGCAATACGGTTTCAAAACAGTCTGCATGGACGTAAAAAAAATATGTAGGTACAATATATTTTGCATATATTAACAAGACTAAACATCACAACAATATATTACGTGCACTTAAACTATAATTATAGTATTACACATTTACACGTCCAACTACGCAAACAGACAATTTGCATTTGCAACAGAAGACAATTCGTATTTGAAAACAATAATATTATTACATTTGATTATTATTAACTATTATATAGGTACTATTACTATAATATACAATATTAATATTCCAGCTATATATACAGGGTGATTCAAAATGCATGTTACAATAATATACTATTACTATACCTATATTATTATATTATACATTTTAAATCATCCCGTATATATCTACTCTAGAACCGAAATTCTAAATAATTATAGAATTAGAAACTTTTTGAAATTTTTTCCGTAAAAAAATATGCATTCGGTAAATTGTAGAATATTAATAAAATTTTATTTGAAAATTGTTAAGAAATCCATAACGTTTTTACCAAATAAATATTATCCAAAGCAACACGACGTGTACCTACCTATAACTGTTTAATAAATCATGCATAAATGCAATAAATTAATTAATGATTAAAATAAACTTTAACGTCGCGTGCGTCGGAGTAGACATATTATTATGAATCGTGTTTGGGGGTTTATAACTTTTTGATGATTGCAGGCCGTAAATACTACGGAAACTCGAAGTGAATTCATTAAATATTGGACTTTTATCGATGGTAATTTATTAATCGTATATACATGATACCACCACATATCGTTATGTTGGTGCGTTTTGATAAAATAATAATTCTCTGTCCAGTAGTAAATTAAAATAATGTTATTACGAAAGGCGCTCTTATTTTTAAGGTTAAACGATTATGTAATGATCACTGAATGGTGACTGTTTTGGAGAAAAGTTAAAAATAAAAAACATTTATGCACTCTATTATTAATCATCAAGAATTGAAAAAAAACCATACTATTTATCTAATTGCCGACGATTTAACACCGACGTAGACAATTTAGGAAATGCATTAATTATACCGACGACAACGAAGAGGGTCTTATATGTTCCTCTCCAAATGCTCTCCTCTTTTGAAATCGCTTTTGGATTATAATTTGCATAGTTCTCCCAACAGTCAGTATACATTCCAGACACCGCGAGACACTGCGTTACACATGGTACGTCTGTTTTGGTCAAAATCTAACTTGGGCATTCATTATCAACTAGGAAAATCCATACAAATAATTTAATAGTAATTATTATTTTATAAATATTTATGTGATTCGTTGTGAATAAGGTGTTGTTTAGCTTAAGTCGTAGGAAACTATGCAATATTTATTTTTTAGAACGGTTTAAACTATTAACCAAATCTAATAGATACTCATTATAATGCGTACCATCTATTCTTACACTGTTACAAATACAAAAATAATATACAATACATGAACAAGATAATGTATTCACGATAAAATAATATTTTTGTACTCCTAAAACACATCGTGGTTTTAAAAATATTTCCCGGTTTCCAACAACTTCGCTTTAATAATACCATTGAGTATAGTATACTATATATACTCAATGATAATACCTATTTTTTTTTTTATGTACCATGATGATTTGAATTTATTGATCTTTATGAAACTATGCGTTATTGCTTCCATTCAACAATGGACCAATTGTCTTCAAGAAAATTGTATTCCGGTTAAATTACAATTTCCAATTTGATTTCATCATTGACATAAAATAATAAAAACAAATAAAATATTTTACCGTCTCTCGTTTCTCCGGTATTACGCTTAGATACTATCCAGCTATATAGTAACATGATAAATCATCCCTTTTGTTTAATATGTTGTCTGGCCGAGGGTGAATTTTTGCCTTTGAAGAACAAAAAAACGTTATTAAACTCTTACGATTATAAAATGCCAAACTCGTGTAATGTATAACGATTTACGGGCACGAGACCGTTGACAGGTATGCACTATGCAGTAGATAAACACGTAATATATTTTTTTTAGACCTATATAAAACCATATATTGTTATATCAGATTGAAATTTAATTTGATGTTGATTTTTTTTCATAAAACCATTACAGCGCGTTAATTGCGTAACATAATGATTCCGACGGTGAAATAGTTTTTTTTTAGCTATTTAAAAAAAATATAATTGGTATTACTAATACTAAATTGTCAATAAACTATGTCATATTGTGTATAATACCTATATTTCCATTGTCTGATATGAGTAGTTATACATAAATAACGGTTTTGCCTACTATAGAATTCCGTAGAAAGAGTGAACAAATATATTTTATAGACATCTTTTGACATTTGAAACTTAGATTTATTTCTTACAAATTCATCCTATTTTTCTCCGCGAAACATTTATACATATTGTATACGTAACGAAAGTGTAAACATAATAAAAATAAATTACTGCTAGTCTGTCCATTGATGTATATGGTCTCATCCTGCTCGCCATTTGTAGTTGTTGTACGTTATATTTAATATTTAACGAATTTCATTTAATAGATCAACCGGAAAAATCGAAAATTTTACGCAACGCCTATTAGGTATGCCGACTCGAAACAATGCGCGCGAAAAATGTCAAACGCGTTGCGGAAATGAAAATACAAAGCGAGTATTGTCACTATTTGCTCTATTAACACGTGTGAAATAATTGTATTATATACCATATACGTATTGTTGATCAAAAAGTGGTTTTTTCGAAAAACGTTTTGATTCAACTTTTTTTCAACAATGAATTATTTCGTTTCTATAATATATAAAAATACATGACGTATATACTATATAAATAAGTTCTCCTCGATCAAATATCTTTACCTCAGACGTTGCTTTCTATCACACACGGCTATGTAATAAATATATAAAATATATATGTGTTGTGTGTGTGTGTGTGAGAGAGAGAGAGACTGCACGTGTATTATCGAGTGTATTTGTGTAAATGTGTGTGGGTGTGTGTGTATACGTTAGAAAAGTTACGAATTGCATGAGAACAAACAACACGGGAGGTTAATTTTAAGACAAGAGTTTTGGACAGTTATTGAAAAAATAAAGAAAACTTAGATATAACTTATAATAAACGTGTGATATAGTTTTTGTTGCTCACTTGGTAATTGAATTTTAGACGTTTATTATGTATTCGGAGCATGTAGTTTCTGTAATAAAACTTGTGGTAGAAATAATTGAATGGAACAGACTATATTCTTCGTAATTTTTTTTCTCCACCAATAACATATTTTCCTTGTGATGAAAATTAAGAATACATTTTACACAATTTATTTATTGTGTGTACGATTTACAGTATTATTAACTATGTCGTTATATACTACAGATGAAAACGTCCTGGAAATCATAATAATATAAAATAAAGTCATTTGATTTTTATTAATAGTCACTACTAAGTGCTATCCCAATAATTTCTGTAATTTTTCAAGAAACAAAAATTTGTTATTGTACTTAAATCTGTGTAGATTGTATTTATTCAATTTTTAGTTTTGAATAAGCAAGACAAAAATTCATAAATTGCTATGTAATTTAAAGTAAGCCTGTATCTTAAAAACTGTCACCGTTTATTCAATTGCACATGCTCATAGAGTAAAAGGTTCTTTAAACGAATGCATTTGAAACGTATTAGTTAATAAATAATATCAAATGGAGTGTTTCACGAGATTTTTCGTTGGGTAATTTATTTCACTTTCTTATAAAAAGAGTATTTTTGATTTGATTTTAAATATTTAACAAATTTAAATACGTTACATAAATATATTTATAAGTGTATACAACTTCATAATGATAGTTTTTAAATACTAGTCAAATGTTTACCTACTTAATAATAAAATATTTGATATCATTATGATGAAATAATCAACATTTAATAACATAATATTATATTGAATAATTTATTGGAAGGTAGGTACACAATAATATTATATTATTATGCATCCGATTACGATATCACGTGTATTTAAATCATAACTTATAAGCTTTAAGTATTTAGGTACCTATCAGTTTCTATGATAGTATTACTTCACACGGTGGACGCGATAAAATATAATTTAAACCCATAAAAATATGTTTTTTTTTTCTCCCGCAGACTTATAAATTATCAACCCGTTTCATTTGTGATAAAAAATTACTTTAAATAGGTATATGTAATAAGTGTGGACTATACAAAAAAAATAAATATTTTAACGAAACGATATGATGAGTGTTGTCCTCGCCGGTGGGAGTTTGCGCCGCGAAGCCTGAGTATCGATTGTACGTAGGTATAGTCTGAATGTCGAGACTTCAACAGGTATACCTGTGCGCCACACTTTTGAACAGTAATTAACCTCTGCTTAATCCTCTGCACGCACGCAAGTCATCCTTAATCTAACAAATTCTATTAACGTTCCGTTAGAAATATTATCAAACGACGCACCGGTTCGTATAATATCTTAGAATATCATATAATATATATAATTAATACATATTATTATATTATAATGATACTAAATACATTATATTATTATCTTCAACGCGCGGTCATAGACGGTTAAGTCAGATTTGAACATTTTGAGGTTTTCATACATTTTGCCTTAGAATAACGAACAAATTTAAAATTTAAAACACGGTGTTATCAATCATAAATAATATGTTAGACTACAAATAAAATATTATACACGAATGTTATTAATAATTGTTCATTAACACAAAGGTTCATAATAGACTGCAGTAATTTCCTTCACGTAGTGAAATCTAAAAACTGAACATATATTATGGAAGATATTATGAAACACATTCGTAGTATTCTCAGGAAATGTCACCAAATATCTATGTGCATATCGACAAATATATTATTATATGACTTTAAATAGTTTTAATTATTTTTAAATATTTAGAAAGATACACTGTTATAACGTGAAAACGACAATCAAATAAATCTACCAATATCGTGGCTCGTGGGGGAAAAAATCCCGAAAATTCGTGACCCTATTCCGTAGGGGGAAAATGACAATGAAAGAATGTCCGTTTTTCCGATTACTTTGAATTAATGTTTTATCATAATTATATCGAGAACAATATTTTATTTTTATTTTTTGGGGTATGAACAGGATACGAACCAGGGTGTGTTCATGGTATCTCTGCGCCTGCTGCAACAATACCACTGATGATAATAATAATAATAATAATAATAATAATAATAATATTGTAACCACGATCGTTGTCGGCTGTTATTGTTACGCGTTAATGTTATGATAAACCGAGGCTGGCCAGTCGACAGCAGGACGAGTTTCGAGTGGGAGAGAAGAAAAAAAACATTTCAAAGGATTAATAAATGAGAACCTCTATAATGCTGCACCCCAAAACTACGAATGCGGTGGGATTTTTGTTTTTGTTTTATGTCCTTCTGAGCATCTCGCCGATTATCTGTGAATGTTTTAAACAAATTTGAATTTGGTTTCTCAATCGCTGTAGAATCGTTTCAGCTTTCTGTGGGATACAACGTAGTACTGCGTAAATACAGTTTTCAAAATAATATCCACTCTTTTTTTTCTCATCTATATTTCTCTTATTATTTTTTTTTATCGCGTATCAAATAAACGATTCATTTTTTACGAACATTTAAAGTGTAAATGAGCGCATGTGTGGTATATCAACAACTGTTGTGTGACATATAGGGTATCCCAAGAAAATATTTTGTTTTCATCATACTCAGGTTGTATAAACATTGAAGGTTTGTAAAAAAAATTAGCTTGCCAATAGTACCATATTATTCGATATACATATAAATTACTAATCAACGTACAACAAATACTTTGCTTCAGTTTATAGACAATGCCATATTAATATAATGAATGAAAAAAAAATAATTACATTTAGGTAGATACCTAATAGTTGGGTACTATATTTTAGATAAAGAAGCATATATACTATTATACATTTACTCTCCAATTTAAGTCGAACAAAACCCGTCCATATAAATATAATATAAGTCTCCATCGTGAAATTACACGTTATTTCAATTCGGAATGCCAATGTTTCGTATCAAACTTTATTACAAAAATACTTGAAATATTATTATTATTAATTTGAAAGTTTCGCACCAGGTTTATCGTACTATGCTCTAGTGATATCGACGTGATAAGTAAACAGCAACAAAAGTATTACATTGTTCGTCATCAGATCTCATAATGACACGCTTATACAACGAGATCTAAACTATTTTAGTTCAATGAACAATTTACGATGTCGATCTAATGAGAAGAATAATATTGTATCACTCGACCAAGACACTCGGGCGTTAACGCGAGCCTAATAATTTAATTTGTTAACTTAGATTTTGTTTCACTTTCAATCCAAGCAAAATAAGTTGTCCTCGTATTTTAGAGGAAAAGAGCAAGTATCAAATAATATTATGGTATGTGTTTGTTTTTATTATTAATAAAACTCGAATAATTTAAATATGAATGAAAAAAACTTTTAAACACAGAAATAAACACTAATAAACAATATTTTATGTTTATTGATTTTAGTGTCGAATAATACTATTATTTTCGCATTTAATGAGATTTACTCAAATTACACCCGATGACTTGTGAAAATATACTTGAAAAGGGTCACAGATTGAAGCAATATACATAGCTAGTGCACAACTGTATATTGAAATAGTATATATATATATATATATTATATATAAACATACTATTTCAATTACTTACTCGATTAACCATCAATTAGTGACGCCTGTTGGTATGTAGAATAAGGTGGGCCGCCAAATATGAATAACTTGGTCTTTTGAAAAGCTCCTCTCAAATATATGGCACGAATTAGGTCAGGCAGGTAACAAGCTAGTTGTAAATGAACCACGAAATTCTATTTACCAAGGCCATTAATTTTCTTTTGTACAAAATTCCTCTTAAGACAATAGTGCTGATGACAACTGTTTTGAAAATATTTAATATTAAAATGAATATCTATACCAAACCAAGTCACACAGTTCAAGTATAAAACTCGGTAGCTTGGAAACATATTAAACATATTAAACGCGTTTTAATATTATGACTAAGGTTATGAAAATTGTGTGAAAAATATAAAATAAGCACATATAATATTTCAATAGATCGCCCAAATCGCAATACAAATTTGACAGAATTTAATAAATAAGTTATTACATAAACTATTTAATCAACATAGTATATTTTATACCTACATAATATCTATAATATGTCTTAGCGAAATAGTATACAAAATTAATTACAAATATACATTTAAATTGGGCTTAAGCACGTTATTGTTAATGAAATTAAATTAAAAATTAACTCGATTTAGGTACTAATCCTAATTTCAAAATTAATAAGGTCGTAATAGCATTCTAATTAAAATCTAAATGACCGGAAAATTGTAGCATACATATACTCTTTGGATTAATCTCTTTCATACTAGGTAACTATAACGTAATTATAATTCAAATATTCCTTTTTAATTTTTAATAATTTGTATGCCGTGGAAAAAAACTGTATGCACAATTTTCAAAAGCTTTATAAATCTTCGTATTTTAATAACCATCGAATCGTGTCATAAATAATCACTGTAATAAATCAAGTAAGTACCTACCTATATTAGCTGATAGTTGGAAATCCACGGTCAGAGTTGCCTGTTATATTCCAACGTCTGCAATATTGTGGTTAAAATTAGAAAACGCATTATTTAAGTAATTAAAATAATAACAAAAATAAAATAACTTTTATTTGTTATTGTGTAGGCACATATAGTTAGCGATAAAAAGATAAGCGGTATAATAGACCCTTATTTTTACCAAATATAATAAACAAATTCATTAATATTATGAAAAGCTTTGGATAACTTTTTGGCATACTCCCTGGTTAATAATATTATTTGCCGGAAAAAACAAAAGAGCCCTTTAATATAATAATAATAATATAATCCGTACAAGGTTAAAGATTTTAAAACCGATTATTTTTAACTCGATCCGAATATACAATGTATTGTATAGAGTAAATTAAAAACTATAAGAAATTAAAAAAATATATGTATATAATAATATATTACATTAAAAGTTTGAAAATACGCTCTATCGAGCACGTCGATATACATTTTTGGATCGTTAAAAAAAAAATTATTCTTTGTACCCCATCAGATATTCCGTGATATTACCTATACACAATATTTGCATACATATATTATAAATGTATAAACACGCAGTAAAGATTCATGAAATCCCCTTACAAAAAAATTTTGCATATAGATTTTTATATCCATATGCGAAATGCATACGCATTCGACATAATATCAAATGCAATATACGTAGGTACCTACTTGTTTATTCGTGTAGAAAATAGAAATAAAAACGCATTTTAAATTTACAATCGGTTTTTTTATACGGGTCTTTTTATTTCTAACAACCTCTACTACGAATTCGATGACCAGCAAATTGGTAATAAAAGTAACAGATGATACTCAGTTTGTTCGTTTTGGACTATACCGGTACATTATAAATTAAATTAACATAAATGTTTTTTCTCCTAAAATATTACTAATGCTGAAAAATGTAAATTACAGGTATTTATGACATTTCATGCACTCACCACCAGGCAAATTCGTATAAATGAGAATATATTTTCTTAAAATGTATAAGGTGAAAAAAATTAACTATAATGATGTGATTCAATAAAACATTTTACTATTTTATTCAAATATTTTTTTACTTAAAAATTATTATGGCAAAACAAAAAATCTTCATTTTTGAATTCAATTTTGTTGGAGGTGCAAACAAATGTTTTCGAGTCTAAAATATATGCCATAATAATAATTATAATTAAATTTTATCTTCAAAATGGCATACCTACATGAAATGTCAATAAATGTTGCATTTTGTACGTGAAAAAAGGTCACCAATTATATTATATGAATGCAATCGTAACCTAGAGAGTCGTAATAATACACGGCACTCATATGTTTACACTTGACATTTTAATGAGCATAGGCCAACTTGTTTTTAACCTTTATTCTATAGGCATTTTTGTTTAACACATATCGTCATAAAAATGATCTTTAGAAGTGGCAGGTATATAGTATATTATATTATATTTACATATAATTATTATTTTTATGATTGATGTATTTTTTTTAAATAAAAATAACCTTCATAGCGAAAGCGAGAACTGCATCATCCATTTCAAAATCGCCACTGGCAAATGGAAAATTGATTCTATCAAAATAGTTGATAATATAATATAATATAGCAGGTACGTAATTAAGTGTAAGAATGATAATTAATTACTAATTCGATATTATCAAATACAATTAAACTGTAAAAAAACAAATAAAAATGGATTTTAAAATTTTATATTAACAGATTACAAAGCAACATTTGATTGAGATTAGATAAAAAATTACAATAATTCATTCAGAGTAAATATTAGTATAGTCATGGGGACGGAAATCCAGCCGGGTTATTGAAAATCGAGAGAAATAATTGTTGCAAATTGGAATATGAAAATAATATACCTCATCTCTATATTATTTTACTCCGCTGCAGCGTTGCCAAATATCAAGTATCATTAATTATTATTAGGAAATGTCCAAACCTATACTAAAAAAAAAGAGAACTGTATATTATGTATTCGTATTTCACTGGAAATCCATCAGTTTTTGTATTTTACTAATTAATTACTCGGTGTTCAAATGCAGACAAGTCCGAGATGGAATCGTCCAACCAAGAGTAACATACGTATAATGCACATAAATATTGTACGAAAACATAATATATTATTTTCCTATGACCAGTCCCTAAGTCGAAATCAAACACGATTCAACGTACACGTCCACGGTTTCAGTGACGTACACACTAAAAATAAAGCAAAATACTATCTCGATCGTTCTGAGGTACAAAAGGCCTTTAGTGACACGACATGCAGAGTTCTAAACTGTGTGCTTACACCCTCGCAAAATCTAGAGCATAATGTTGGTAAATCATTGGCACTTGGCAGTACGAACCAATCAGATCTCTGAACACTGGTGAACACATAATTTTGCGAATCAATCAGAACTAGCCTGCTCAAGGACAGGTTTAATTATTATTTTTTTTTTTTAACAGACTTTTGCAGATTTACATGCAAATATAAAATATACCTTACCTACTGTTTTTATGTATATAAACCAGGGATGGAAAACGTTTTTAATTTTTTTGTTTTCGTTTTTGTTTATTGATTTGAAAAATATCGTTTTTGTTTAACGTTTTTAAACGTTTTTGATTAATGTTTTTAAAAACGTTAATTTTCTATATTGTTTTTGATTAACGTTTTTAAAAACGTTATTTTCCTTTTGTTTCACAAATAACGGTTTTAATAATATATATATATTTTTTTTTTTATATTATATTCTTATAACTTATAACTTTTAACTTCTAAGTTATAATAGTAAAGCACAATATAGAAATGCACTTAAAAGTTGAAAATTAAAATTAATTATTACATATATATAGATATAAAACAATATTATCAAAAACAATATATAATATATATTATATACAGAATATATAATATTCTCATAACTTATAACTTTTAACTTTTAAGTTATAATAGTAACGCGCAATACAGAAATGCACTTAAAAGTTAAAAATTAAAATTAATTATTCTTAATATTTAAATTTTAAATCAAATTTATGATTTATATAAAAATTTGAAAATTCGAAATGTCTGATTTAAAATTAAAATGTTTTTAAAGTTAAAGATTAAAAAGTAAAAGACAAGTGAATTTTTTTTCAAATTTTTTTTTTTTCATGGTATAATTTAATAATGTATAATACTATAATTTAGTTTCATTTACATTTTTTATTTCGGTATTAATTTTTTTTTCTGTATTTGGGATTTTTTGTTATCGTTATTCAGTTGTTTTTGTTTTTGTCTTATTAATTGTTTTGGGTTTTTGTTTTTTTCGTTTTCGTTTTACTAATTGTTTTCGTTTTTTGTTTTTTTCCGTTTAATAACATTTTTTAAAAACGTTTTCCATCCCTGGTATAAACTCTTTTGTAACTTTTGTAACTTAATATTTAATTGATTTTTATATTATGATGTAATATTTTTATTTGTAATATTATTAGCCAATGACTTCTATGGCCAAAGGCTAAACAAAAAAAAATACTAAGAACTTGTACTCAATAATAAGTACCTAATGAGTAATAACTATTGTTTTATACAAAAAATAATACAAAACAGTTAACAGCATAACAAAATTGACATAAGCAACGTACAAATGTAAATATGTGTGTACTTAATTTTATTTATATATTTTTATTCGAGGATACTCTGCTACAGTGGTATTTTATTTGAAATCTAATCGTTTTAATAAATCACAAGTTTTTTTAATACTTATATTTACATAAATCCTCGCCGGAGTATTTTCATCGATTTTTATTTATTTGTATTTTACAAAAATATAAACAAATTAATTTTATACTGATATACACTATAAATATACACTATACATTACACAGTAATTTATTATAAACATTTCAATTTCATGAAACATAATTTTTTTTAATTTGTTATGCGAGTTAATAGCTATATTATTATAGTCTGATAATTTAATGAAAGTTAAATTACATTTTTGTACATCCAAAGAAGGTAGGTAATTAAATATTTTCGGGATGATTAAAGACTTGAATAACATAGAATTATGCACATCTTTATAGAGTTAATATTACAATGATATGCCGATTGACGATGTTTTTTTAAATCTCATTAAATTAGGTGTAACTTGTATTTTGTAATATTAAGGATTTAGTTTTTACTAAAAAATGTTACTCATAGATTCATAATTATATTATTTAAATGTAAATTTTTATACCAACCTAAAATGCTTAAAGTTCTCCATACAATTGATTTATCATTGTTTTTTTTTTTAGATTTAATTTTAAAATAATTAATTTATGTGGTACTATGTAATACTTAGTAAGTTGTAACCATAATTTGAATTAGCATTATATTTAGGTATGTGTCAAAACGTCTGGTCTTCTGGAGAAAAATAGTAAAATAGTAATTTATTAATTTAAATATTAAAGGTCAAAAAGCAAATTGAAAATAAAAAGGTTTTCCTTCTAAAAAATGGGGTATGTAAACGTAAATGACACTATTACGACACTAGGTAAAAACGGTACCTAAATCTTTTCATTTGATATTATACATCAACATGCGTATTGCAATAACCGTACTCAGAAAATGTCTTCAGTCGGGTATTTCATTGCATTCTTTACTAACATAACTCATAAAGTCATAACTTTTGAATGATTTACAAATCTTGTCTTTTTTAAACAAATAAATAAAAAAGTGAAATACTTATCATCTTCCTGAACAAACTGTGTTCCGCATTTCTAACAGAATTTTGTAATAATATTACAGTTTAATTATAATATATATTTATTGAACACATTATTATATGACTATAATTGATATTCATAATATTATATACTCGAATTTACAAAACACAAATTACAGATACAAATGAGTATAATTAATATTAATAATATATAGGTAAATAACTCAGAAATGTGTAACAGAAAATTAATGTGATAAAATGAATTCGATTTAAAATGTTATATGTTATTTTACTATACTATTTTTGAAACATAAAATAAGAAGAAAATATAATGATAACACAAAAAACCATTAAGTATAATACTATAATATATAAACGTACTCTAAAAACATTTTTATTTATTTCCTAGGATTGTTATTTTTTCTGTGTCTTATGTACTTAATATAATATAATATTAAAATCATATAAATAGACAGTATTATTGAACTATACTCGGTCGGTGAAAGAGACATGAGAAATATACGTTTTTTATTTTAAATTTTTTCATGTTCTTATTGTTATTAAGCGACCTTTGTTTAAGCTTTAGTGCAAGTTTATATATATATATATATATATGGGTTTTTTTTAATAGTATTTGGTAGATCGTTTTAGTTTGTGTTTTTCAATGATAATTTTTTCCTAACAAACAGACAGTTATTGGAACATTCAACTATTTATTGGTCATGCCCAGTTTTACTTTTGTGTACACGAATACGAATTACAAATATACATATTCATGCATTGTAAAATAAACATAAAATCCTGCGGGATTTAGTGCTCCCCTAACGGTTTGTTTAATTACACGCTAGTTATAATTCAAATAACAGTTCGCATGACCACCCTATGCGGCTGCTATACGTGTTCCGTATTGAAATAGTTTTTTAATTGAAAATAACAAAATAAAATAACGACCCTAATATATTAAAATAATCATTATTGTTTACGTTTATCGTGTGTATATATATATATACATTATTATTGTATGTATTTATATATATACATATATAAGTATTACAGACAATGATTTCAAAAATCTTAAAAAAACAATAATTTATAACTGTATATTAAGTGTTCTGATTTCATCTTCGGAACCAAAAAAAAGTCTTTGAATAATCTATTCAATTGTTTTTCTAGATCATTATAATATAATATTATACACTTATTGGTTTAATGTTAAAATATTGTATATTGCATATAGGTACATACCTTATTGGTAGATTGAAACTGAAAATAACTACATGATTGTATAGTTAATTTTAAGATTATAACTAATATTACTTTTAAAAACATTACGTTATATTGTTATACAACAATAATGTTATAAGTTAACTATACTAGGTACACGATTATACTTTATTATAAATACGTTTATATTGTGTTTTATGTATTGCACGTTATACATATATAAGCAAATAAGTTTCAATAATACTTCTAAGCCGATAAAGTTGACTCCAAATGCTGTTTGTTAAAATCGCATATTTATTTCCAACAAGCCTATTGTCATGATTAATGTATCCAAATCACATAGTATTGGTGATTTAAATTTTAATACTTAACATGTTTTTTGTTTATTCAGTGATTGTCTTACTGCGTAAGATATAAAGTAAACCATCTTAGGGCAACAGTATAGCAAAGGTTGTTTCAGACAGATTTTGTTGTATTTAATACTATATATTACCTACTTCTCAACTTCCTATCGTATAATTTAATTTAATTAGAAATACGTACTATACAAGTTCGCATCGATTTGAGTATCCTTACTTTTAACTGATGGTATTGTTAGTACTCGGATCTACTTCTAAAACTTTAAATATAAAATAAAAAAAAAAATCGAAAGAGATTAGATAAATATCCTGGAGAAGCCGTTAATGTTTAACATAAAATAGCGATACAGTAATAACAATATCTTACTATTGGTTTGCAGAAGAACGAAAATAAAATAAAACGTTATTACTTCCATGCTTATATACTATTCGAAGAACACTTCAGTACTTTTATAATTTGGTGATAATGTGGTATAACGTTCGAATTCCTACCTACTGATAATATTTTTTATATATATTCTTAGATAATATATTTTAGATAAATATTACAAAAACTAAAAATCAATTAAAATAATAATAACGTTTCGTTTTTACTACCTATATAATGTTATTTAATGATATGCGGTCAATAGTAGTTGTAATGCGTAACGTCTTAAAACGTTTGGGAATGTTTATAACCTTTTAAAAAACCCTGCAAAAACGTTCAGCAAAAAAAGGATATGGGTTAGTGATCATAGCCAAACACCAATTTCGGGGCCTGGACTTCTGGTCCAGGTATCTCATCGATATGGACACGAACCCTGGATACGGTAGCTCCTCTTGCTGATTGCGCTCCGCTCCCATGCAGTCATCGTCGTCGTCCCTATCGTCTTCCGAGTCGTCCCCGTCCTCCTCCTCCTCTTCCTCGTCTTCGTACGCTTCGACGTCCAGGCTGCCGGGATAACCCGCCGTCACCACGGCCAAGTCCGAGTCCGAGCTGCTCCTGGCCAATAAGCCATGGTTGCAGCTAGTCCGCCGATAGACGCATTCCTCCACGCCGCCGACTGCCGAATGCCTCATCGCATATATTATATTTCAATAGCACAGGACCTTGAATGAAAAACAATGTTTACACTTCATTATTTTCAAAACAAAATACGTCGACAGCTCGGATGCGAGGGGATCGTTGCACAGCGTACATATTTCTAGATTACGAGTATAATAGGTACAGTGAATAAGCCGCAGAGGTATGTAAACCGCGCGTTCTTTTTCTTTTCATTTCCCGATAATCGATATTATATTTATTTTTAGCGACGAAAAAACATCATTACGTCATAGTTATTTGATTTTACATTCCTCTTAAACTTCATGCTCCGTGATTCTCTTATGCATGGCTTCACGCAATGCACACAATCTCAATGACTCAATCCCTCAATAATGCCTATGGTATATAAATCGAATTTCAACTATATATATAACCCAAAGTAATTAAAATCTTTTAAATTAAAAACAGAAAATTCTGCGTGAATAACGAGGACACATTTGATACTGTATTTTCATTTTCCGACTAAAAACACAATACGAATGGCCCATATAGTATTTATTTTTAAAATATGAATTATCTATATTATAATAATATGTATACATTACTAAACTAATTTAATTACTTAGTTTAATCGTTTAACATATTATTACAAGCGAAAGATTCCACTAAAATATGCGCAATCGTTTTTTTGTTTTTACTACGTATGAACAAGTGAACAACATTCAAATGTATTTTAAAGTCCACTATATATAGGACTAAATTGTCTCGATGACAATCAGTTACGTTAAGAAAATAAAGTTTTCACTAAAAACTTTACAAATACATTACGAAGGATAATAAACATTCGATATTTTTAAAACTGAAAAATTGGATTTAGTTGAGATTCCAATTCAGAGTTCAGAATTCTGTAAAAGTTTATGAACAAATGAAAAATAAATTATTTTGTTTTTCAAATTGAAACTAAGAAAGCCATAGAATATACCTTAACCCTGCCGATTTAACATTCTAGGTCATAAATAATAAATACGTTTTAATAATAAAACAGAAAATAATGAACATGCAATACTGTGTCGTAAATGTATTATGTATTAATTTCCTAAAAAAAATTGAAGTTTTCAAAATAATGTACACGGCCATCATGTGCATAATATGTAAGACAAGTATCGATATATATATATTACAATCTTAACAATGATCTATTCATATTTACTTTGAACATACTTACATGGATACGTTTACGATAGGAAAAATAGTGTTCGGAAAATAAG
>NC_042494.1:126991255-126991478 GCF_005508785.2 Acyrthosiphon pisum
AAAAAGACTTATATATACGCTGTTAAATATTTAAATTATACAAACGTTTGTTAAGATTTAACTTGACAGCTTGAAATGTAACATGGTCATTATTTTATCGTGACAGTTTTCATCTTTCGAGATAAAACTTATTATTTGGCTATGCACCTACCTATAGAAGTATATAACCAAAAAAAAAAAAAATACTTCGCATCTGACTTATCATCTAGAATAATTGATGTGC
>NC_042494.1:126991578-126995936 GCF_005508785.2 Acyrthosiphon pisum
AGAAACTGTGACGAAACCGCCGCCGCGGCTCCTCGACGATAGTTAATATACAAACGAGTTCTTTGAATACATTATTATACTTCTTATTTTAATGAAGAGAAACGTCCCGATGAATGAAAATGTTAAAACTTTAACAGTACGCATATTCGAAACGAGAAATGCGTCAATAATAAATGGCATAACGCGTTTCAAGTACTTATGTGTATATGCACAGCCGACTCGCATGAATAGTGTCACTGTGTATGGATATTCGTTGCACTTATCTCGAGTACATTATCTGCGCGTCCGTAAACTCTATATTATTATTTATGTCGTGTATGGGTATCTGGTATATAATGTATAAATATAAATCTTATCAACATGGAAAAAGTATACATGGTGCGTACAGAGACCGTATTCTAATAGGTACCTACGCGTCTCCTGCGACCGAGTTCGAAGACGAAATTATCCAAATGGTGTTTTTGATAAGACCAAAGTTACCTACTCGATGGCGTACAAGACGTTTAATTATCGCCATATATATTTTTGAATTATATATTACGCAAACGAAAATCGATTGGTAAAAATATCACCGCCGATGTTCGTGTATGATCAACGTCCATACATTATCTGCGCGTCCGTAAACTCTATATGTATGTTACATACAAGCCCGGATTAAGGATAAATTGGGCCCGGGACACCATATACTTAGTGGGCCCTCTTTCAATTTTATCTTCAAAATAATTGTATCTTTACATATTAACGACTTTATATTATTGTATAATGTTTTACCATACGAAAAATATACAGAGTGTATCTTATGTCATTGTACGCGGGTTTTTTTTTTTTTTTAACAATTATGGATCTATGATGTGGAATTTCGTTAAAACAGCAAGAGACGTAGTGTTTCTTATTTTCAACTGGCAATTTATTTATAACATTTTAAAAAATTTTTAACCACGCAGTTGAACCAATAATACAATCGACTTTATTTTTTCAAATGATAACAACTATATATTTTGATGGATTCCAAAGATTTTTTCTGAACATTTTGACAGCCAAATGATCAATTTTGGTTCGCTAGGTTATTAACTATGGTCCTCTAAAGTATAGTATAATATGCATTAATACTTTTAACTGAAATACCTAATTTACAAGAGCTAAATAATTTTTTTAAATAATTTATAAAAATAATTTATTATAAATCGTATAAATACGAAAAAAATATTACACACACGTCTCCTACGACCGAGTTCGACAACGAAATGATCCAAATGGTATTATTTTTGATATGCCCAACGTTACCTACTCTGTGTAGTTGTACAATACGTATAATTATAGACCTCTTCATGACATTGGGTACGTGCCAATAAAAATCGGTTGGTCCAAAAAATCACCGCCGATGTATCGCGATGTATGTATATAGGTTACCTGCAGCCACTAAATTTACGTGATCTAAACAAAATATATCTAATGGTATTAAGTATTTTTATTACACCATAGCGGATTAAAAAATAACGTCAACACGTTAATGACTGTCCTGCCGATCTTATCGATCTTGACACGAACGCCTTGAGTATCATACATGCACTCGGTAATTTTATGGACCCGGACTGAGGACTTACCCGGACTCATACCTATATAATATGATACTCAGAGTTTTATTAGATTTTCTGACTTGGAAAATTCCCTAGACATAAATAAAAAATATCGAACATTTTTGAGTGCCACAATAATATTATATGATATTCGAGACGAAATTGGGCAAGTACAAGTAAAATATCAAGTGCAATAGATAATTGAAAGTTCTACTTAATAAAACAATTATCGTTGGTGACGATTTGACTATTCGGTTTCTGACAATAAAATTTTGGATTTAAACAAAAGTCATGTCGGACGACGATCGAAAAAAAACCAAAATATAGACGACAAAAAACTAATAAAATTCTGTCAGCAAGACATAATATTATTGTTGTCACTGTATGTGAACATCGCCTGAACAGCGGTCGATGAAGTACCTAGTGCATATAGAATTTTTGTCCATCATTTAAATTAAACTAAAATATTCCGGAATAAGCAGTGGCGTAGGTATACAATATTATAATACTGGATACTATAAAATCTCGTCCTATCCTCATCCGTAAGTGCAAAAGCTTTACAAATTTTTTTTTTTTTCATCGAGGAAGCTGTATCGAGTTTCGCAGTCCGATACATATTGCTTGGACGAGAACTTGTGAAAAACGTTTCGGATACCACACCTAGCCATAGGGAGCTTATTTCGAAATACGATTCGGGGTCGGGTGTGTATTCGAAAATACTCTGCACCGGGGACGGGAAAATGTTTTCACCGACGACCACCGCCGCCTCCGGTGCAGATTCTCGGTCGGTCGATTCGGGGCGCGGGAAAAAAAACGTCTCATTCCGTTCGACCCGTAAGATTATACGGTCACCCCGACAAATCCATTAGCCATAATCAACATTTATATATATATATACAATATACATGTATATGTACATACGCGGTGTATTCAGCGTGTCCATGTCTCGTGAAAAAAAAAAAAAAAATAAGAAAAAAAATCCCACACCGAATTCCTTTGGGTGTTTGTCACGAACCGTTTGGGTCGCAACTATATATACACAGTGGACACGGTTTATTCGACGGACGTGACGCAAAATTATTTGACCGATTGCAAGTTTGCCCGTGCGTTGTCGCCGTCTTCTTGCCCTCCGGCTGCATAAAAGTATAGAAAACCGATCGAGATTTCATTATTATTATTATTATTTTTTGCCCCTTCTTACAACCATTATACCGGTCCGATCGATCACAAACGCGCGCGGGGTGTTACATAATATCGGCGATGCTGCTAAAATAGTTGCACAAGCACAGAACTACATACCCCGTGAACATCGTGTACTGCAGTGTTCGAGATGTTTACAGCATTCATAATATTCCATTACAGTCATAATAATAATATATATGTATAGTAACACTTATTTTTTTCGCGCGGGTTAGTGTACCTATATACTCACATCGTAAGCGCCACCTGTCTCGCATGGGGGTTTTGACGATATTCACACGGTTATCGCTAGCACCGTGTGAACGGTTTCAAAAACGATAAAATTTTGATTTTTAACTCAAAACGGCAGTATATAACGTGATTAGAAAGTGTGATATGAAAATAGTGAAAAACATGTGATAATATACACATGGGTAAAACTTAAACGTGTTTTAATTGAATTTTGTATTATTATATTTATATTATATTATATTTATTTATATTATATTATATTATTATATTTAAAAGCACTGCGGATGTTACGTCATGTATTTATGCTGCTATAATATAGCAGCGCAATCATACACAGCTACCCCGTTAAAATCTTGTATAGTGTTCGTGATATTTACAGCTTTCATAATATTCTATTACAATCATATAGTCACACTTTTCTTCTTCACACGTGATAGTGTATACTCACCTCGTAAGCATAATTATTACATATCTTGCAAAGGGGTTTTGACGATAACAATATCACTAGCACCGTGTGAACGGTTTCAAAAAAAGAGAATCTTATTATTTTTTTGTGTAACTTCAAACGGCAGCATAATATATAAAGTTATAACCATCGAACATCATCAATGTTCTACGGTATAACATGATTAACGAGTGAAGTATTAACACGAAATAATGTATAATTATATTAGGAAAACAGTGAAAAACATGTGATGATATTATTAAATACACATAGGTAACTCAAAAGTGTTTTAATTGAATTTTGAATTATTTAAATATTTAAAAGCATTGCGGGTAATACATATATCTACGCTGCTGTAATGGCTGCACAACCATACAACTACTCCGTGTACCTCTTGACCGTGTTCATTAGTGATATCGGCATGTTCGGATTTATGAAAGACTATCAATATTGGGCATATTCGGATTATCTGTGAACTCCGAATAGTTTGGATTATCCGATTCAATTTTTCCGTTCAACGACCCATTTTTATAGTCTAATAAATTGCATTTCCAAATACATGTTTTAAATATTCTATCTGATTTCCGACGCATTTTGACAACTATATATTATAGTGTTGTATTGCGCAAGGTTATATCAAAAAACCAAATCCATAAATCCGGATAATCCAAATGATTCGGCAAATCCTGATAAGAATTTGGTTCAAATCCGGATCTCGTGCCCACCACTAGTGTTCGTATACTACGAATATATTTTATAACGTTCATAATATTCTATCATCACTTTTTTCGCGCATTTTATTGTACTGACATCGTAAGCATAACCTGTCTTTCCAAGGTTTTTTGACGATAATATAATATTATTATCACCGTGTGAATGGTTTCAAAAACAATATCATCATCATA
>NC_042494.1:126996036-127061670 GCF_005508785.2 Acyrthosiphon pisum
AAAAATTGTTAAATCTGAACCTTTGTTGATATAATAATATGTGCCTACACTCGATAGAATTGCTTTATATGTGCTTTAGGTTCGTGACAGTACAGGTAAATATAGAACAATCCAACGATCGTCGATATCGGTAGAGTAAATTCGTGATTGGATTATGGCGTCTGTAAAATATATAACCATTCTGGGCCATAATAGTTTTGTAGTAAACTAGTTTGAAAATCTTTAACTACAAATCCCATGATTTTTACAGGGAGATTTATTTTCTACGAATAATATTTTTTGAATTGGAACAATAGAAATAAAATCGTTATTTTTCGTTTAAATAAATAATTTCGTCAACATTTTAACTCGAAATGTCTATAAATAAAATTATGATTATGGTTCTGTGAAATTTTCCGGTTTCTGTAAGAATAATTCATAAGAGACGTTGTATTAAATTTTCAAACATTTTTACTTTTAAACAAAAATAAAGAAATAATGTGTACCTATACAATTGTTTTTAAGATCATAAAATAAAAGATGTAAAATGCTTAAATAAATACTTTTTGTCAAAAATGCAAGTCTCTCAATAATTTATAGCAACATAATATACCAACTACCTACATCAAATTTTTTACCAGAAACTATCCTCAAAGTAAAAATTGAATTTTTATTGCTGATAGAGGTGATGGTAGAACGACCATTTTAAAACAAATGTTCCAAAAAAAACATTATAGTGTTCTTTCAAAGACATTTAAATTAATAAATTACAAATTAACCAGTGAACCAGCAATTTTTAATGTCATTTTACCACTTAAAAACGAAATTAGAAATGTTTTACTGTAATTTCATTCTTTGAAGTATGGAACAATCCAACGATCAGTCGACAATTATTGTAATTCTTCAGATCGTCTTTCCGGTAGTGAAACAATAAAATTACTATTCCCTGCAGGTGGCTTATATTGCAAGAGAATATTCAATCAACCGGAATATTTGTGAAGTGAAGTGAATCACATATTAACATAAACGTTTGTACAATAAAACCACCAAACGTCTAATAGGTAGTTTTATTAATAAGCCCAATGGAATATATAAAAAAAATCTTTTCAAAACCAAAAATGATTAAAATAATTACATTTTAATGTTATATATTCTCACTTGTTTATTTTGATTCTCGTATTCATCTGAGCTTACAGTGATATAACCAACATCTGACACTAATTTATGGCCTACAATGAATACAATTAATTGAGCATAAACCTAATAGTTTTTAAAACAAAATCCTTTGGGCTTTAATGTGGACCAATGTTTGACACAGAGAGCAATTGAATGAGACGTAGACACGCGAAATGTTGGAGGTGAAATACAGAAGAGCAGAAACAAAAAGAATAAAAACCATAGTCAACTGAAATCCAGAAGGGAAAAATACGGGAGGAAGCCCCGAAAAACCGATGGAAGAACGTCATTAAAGGGGACCTATTATAAGAAATGGGAACTGAGAAGAATGAACACAGGACCGATGAAGAAGATTAGTGTTGGCTGTAAAAGCTCGCTTAAAGAACCGTGAAGCGAAAGAAGAATTTAAATTTTAAGTATATTCTGAATATTCTCATAATATTTTGTTGATAAAAATATTATTTTTTTTAATATTGTTTAAGATAATCATTTAGTCTTAATAAATCTACAGACGATATTACAATAATGTCACGATGTTGGTGTTTACCAATGGCCGATCAAACAACGAATATCAAACAACCTACTTCGATATTGTTCACTCATTACCCATGAATCGGGATTAAATAAAATAATGTTTTGATAAACCATTAATATTTATTAAGCCCATTGAGATAAGTAGCATTATTTATTACACGTTAAATTCAAAATCGAATATCAATACCTACCTGATATTATAATGATGAAAAACCATAATAATTTACAATAATTTATTTTGGACGAGCACATAATAAGTGGTAAAAATGTATATGTATACATTTTCATCTCCTCTTCAAAATTTAAATGATACAATTACGCTTTAATAAATAATTATAAAATTATAATAAATACAAAAAAATAACAGAAATTGAGTAAACAAAAACCATCAATCCATCTTACATCTGTTGAAATATCGTATAACTCTGTTTCAAGATTAAATGAAAATTAGATGCACATTTTTAAAACTATAGTAGCCATAATATACTTTTTAATTTACCATAAAGTAAAAATCTAGAAAAATAACTTTTCATAGAGAGGACTAATTTAAAATCAATATATTAGGTTATGTCGAAAGAAATTAAAGTTGAACATTTGTACGATATGTGATTAACCCAAATTATTGATTTCATAATGGTTTCTTATATAGTACATATATTCCAATGAACATAATACATTCTCATCTTGTTTTACATGAAAAACGAATAGTAAGTTGTAAAAAATACATAATATGATTGATACATCAGCCATGTTGTATTATACTTATTCGGGACATTATTTCTTCGTTTAAATCAATGATATTCTTACTATTACATAAGTATTATATTATATTGGTAGGGAGTTATTAGCACTAATTAATTTTATAGATTTAAATTACTAACAATATTGATACGCTTCTGTTATTTACCGTTATAATTTAACCGACTAAAAACTGTTATAATTTTAATAATAGTTAACTCAAACTTTATTAAAATATATTAATATTAACTACATATTCATTTAAAATGCACTTAATAGGTATATAATTTATCTTAAATGCAACTACTGTCCATAAAATCACAAACTGCACTAACAGTACACTTAACTAGGTAGTACTCGCATAACTAATAACTAATATTGATAGTAATATTTTAGGGGTGGACTGGCCCAGGGTGCTATAAACTAGAGAGCTATATGCAAAGGTGGGCATTAATTAGTTAAAAGTTAATTATTTTTAAACTTTTTACTTAACTAGTTAGTTTATTTTCTAACCAACTTATGAACTTAACTAGTTTAATTTACAGTTAAAATAACTTAGCTTTTCTTAGTTGATTTTAAAAAAATCCATCAAGTTAAAATCATTTTTAAATTTTTCGTTTATACGTAAATATTACTATATCAGTATAAAATTAAAATAATCCAATACAAAAACACAAAACATTTATGTTCTTTTTCTTGATAACATAATTTTGTGTATATTAATATATTTTATTAAGTTGTAAATTATATATTATGCGAATTGCAATTATAAATGTTTTTAATAAAATTAATAATTTTAAATTACAAATTGACAATTATTATGTTTTAATGTTAGATAACTTATAATACCTATATATGAAGGTCATGTGCTCATCTTCACGTATTATGATATTCAATTGCGATCAAAAACCGAAAAAAAAATATATTTGTTAAATTATTAATTTGAGATGAGTATAGTTTAAATTAGTAAATAATAGTAAAGTAAAAGTAAAAGGGTATACAGTGTACATTATGATTAAAGTTCAATAAAATTGTTTTTTATATATAATTTATAAATTAGAAACTAGAAAGACACATTCACTCTTTATGTGACGTACATAGGTACAAATTAAAAAAAATAAATCAACTTTTTTTAAACTAGTTAACTTAATATTTTTGTCTATATTAACTTTTAACTTATCGAGTTAAATTTATAATTGGTTAACTGTTAACTTTTAACTTATCGATCTTGTGTCTTCTTAACTTAACTTAACTTGAGTTAATTATTTTCATTAACTTGCTCACCTTTGGCTATATGCATCCGCCATTTTGGTTTCAAGAAAACATGATAATAGCACAGTACTATCATTTACCAATTTATTATTTAGTTAATAAATTTTAGGATAATTCAGTAGGTTTGTATGAAAATCTAATGTAAGAAACTACGTTTCTATATTATTGTGTAACTCTAATAATTTTAATAAACAGAAGTACCTACCTATTTAATCACTATTGAATATAAAATAATACTTACTTCACACAGACGAGCAGATCCTGTGGGTTGCTATTGAGCTCTTCTGGTATTATTTATCTATCAAGTTTTCTGCGTTCAAGTTGAGCCGGAAATCTGATTAGACGTACTACACCCTGACTACTTCGATTCGTGCAGTTTACGGCAGAACACGACATTTCAATATAATATTGAGATGTGAAGAAGTTAAGACGTAAAGAAATTAATTACATAAAATTAAACGCGTGCCTATTATGATGTCCTGTGATTTTGGCGGTATTTTACTGTTATCTAGAATATTTTATTGCAAACAAAATGGCGGATGCGCGTACTCACTTATTACAGAGCAGCGGTTCCCAAACTTTTTCCCATGGCGACACATTATTATTAGTTATTATAAGTCACGGCACACTTTGGATAAATATTATCTACTTATCGAATAATACGTGTAATATAATGATGTCGGGTATTATTATCTCTCGATAGCTGTACTTGTATATATATATATATATATATATATATATATATATTACAGAACTGTTCTGTGTATTATACATTTTTGTCCTTTCAATATTAAATGATAATTCGTTCGGTTGTATGAAACAGTTACGTTCAAACCGCACACCTGCACGGTCCACGACTAGGGCACTATAGGTACAGGTATGCTACGCCGCCATTTTGCGACTAATAATGTTATGTGAATTTGAATTTCTCCCCCTTTATTTTATCATTTTATCATTGATAAATGAGTCGCAAAATGGTGGCATAGAATACCCATTCTATGTAGAAGCCTTACCACGACAAGCCCAAATTTTATTGAATTTGGGTTTTCCACACTAACAAATACTAAAAATAAGAAACGTGAACAACTTTTATCAGTTGAACAAGAAATGCGGGTGTGTTAATCGTCGATCTCTCCTAGAATTGAACTATTATGCAAACAACATCTGCAAGCACACGTTTCACACCAAGGTTTTTAATTATATCTTTTTCTTCGTAATTTTAAAGTTAATTTTTGTATTAATTATTTTTATTTGTATTATATATTTTAATGTTTTGAAAAAAATCATTTTGTTTTTTTATAAAAAAAATTCAACTTGTCGCGGCACACCCTTTGGGAAACACAGTTATAGAGCCTTACTATATACCAGGTAGCACCCTGGGCCCTCATTCGTATTTATAATATAGGCTCCGATTACCATTGTGGGCAGGGTTGGGCAGTATCTTCGATACAAGTATCTAAGATACGTATCTTAGATACAATTATATGAAGTATCGAGTATCTTGTATCGTGATACATTTTTAGACCATGTATCAAGTAAAATCAAATAATCTCGTCAAAAAATACTTTGAAAAATTAATTTTATAGGATTATTTTTACTCACCCATCTACCAACCGCGACTGTTTGACTTTGTTTTAGTATAATCCTATAATATGCGTAAAATAATATGCGTGCTGAATTTAATTTTATAAATCCATAATTTAATTATTGCAGTACAACTTGTACGAAATTATTTTTCAACCTATTAGCCATTATATTAAGTTATATCTGTGTACTGTGACGTACCACGCATACACGTTGAATGGGACTTTACGTTTTTACCGTACGTCCGTACCTATATTAGATTATCTCGTATCTAGTATCTCGATACTGCTTTTTTAGTATCTTGCCCTTGGAAATTATTTTTCAGTACCGATAAATCTTAAAATATAGTTATTATGTGTGACATATATTTATCTTTGTTTCTTAATTATTAAAAAATTAATGACGTTACCTATGTACAATGTACTATTTAAATTCAATTCAGACTGACTTATATTATTATTTATTATATATTAGGATTTAGGACATTATGTTATTACTACAATTATTTTTACTATGTACCTATTTATATAATTTTTAATGTAGAATTATTATTGATATAATTATTATTATTTAATTGTTCGGTAATTGTATTGTGGTTATTATTGCATTGTTGACGACAGCGAAATTAATTAATGGAGGCACGGTTCTAGGACTACATTTTCGTATGGGCAACAGTAGATTTATAATTAGGTTTTAACTGCGAATAACATTCCTCATTTCCTCCCCCTTCCCCAATAAGGGGCACCAGAAATTTTGGTATGGGCAGCTGCCCACCCTGCCCATACGTTAGAACCACTACTGAATTAATGTCGTAATTGATTTGTTTTATTATTACTGAATAAGTTTCAATTGTTATTATTTTATTTGCCATATTTAACGAAGTGGTCATCCCCATAATAATAAACATATTTTTTAAAAAAAACCAGTGACTAATTTTATTAAAATGTATCGAGTATTTAGTATCGAGTATCTAGTATCGCGATACTCCAAAGCCAAGTATCGAGTATCTCGTATCGCGATACTCCAAAGCAAAGGATCTTGTATCTTGTATCTCGATACTGCTTTTTGAGTATCTTGCCCAACCCTGATTGTGGGGCCCTTTCTTAAATTTAACTCTTACTGTAATGTAGAACTCATTTCTAAGTTTAGTAAGTTTGGAAAAAATTTACGGGAACCTAATTAATTTTCGCCCTGGACCAAAAGTAGCCAGTCCGCCTCTGATAATATACCTACAGTAACCGTATATAAGAACATACGTATAGTATGAGTGAAAAAATCGTGTAACTGTGTAAGTAACACGCTTATTGGGAGTATTAATAGGTAGGTACCTACTTATAAACAATAGCAGTGAGTCAAAGCATACAAAATATTACAAATACTTTAAAAACAACGATATTGTATTCAATATAAAATTATACTATGACTTAATGCCTGTGCCTTGCAGAGGCGTAATTAGGAATTTGTTTTTTTTTTTTTTTGGGGGGGGGGGAGATATACGTTTTTAGCAAACATTAATGGTCATTACCAATACTTTGATTAAAATGTTAGCAATGAAAAAAAATTTTGGGGGGGAACTATCCCCCTAATCCCTCCCTAATTACGCCCCTGGTGCCTTGTTACACAAATAGATCACGCACGACGCGCTCTATCTCAGTATAGTGGTCACGTTTTATTGCCGATCAGAATAGTTATCCTTTAAAATCCTTAGTTATCTTATAGTTCGTATAATATATGGTTATAATTCCAATAGATAGATTAAATATTGACAACAACAATTTTCATTTAATCTGGTTATAAAATAATAAATGTTCAAAAGCTTACATATTATTTAGTATATTAAAGGGTATGCGATATATACATATGTACCCACTATGGTATACAAATAAAATGTAATATCTGTGTTAAGCTCTATACTCTTGTATGCAACACTTAAGTGTAATGGTGCACCGAAATGATAAAATGTAATTTGCTATTTTGTAGGGAGTTATTTTATCGGAAATAATTAATGGTACCTAGTGTGAAAAAATACGGTATTTTTAATAACCATCACATATAGGTATTGTTTTAAAATAAAATGCGACTAATATTAAATTATAGTAATATATAGATATAAAATATACGATTTTCAATAATATTGCTGTTATTATTTCAGTTAAACTGCAGTAAACATCCAACACCTTCACAATATTTGATAAAAAATAAATGAACAGAAAGATCATTGAAAAAAAAACCTACAGAAAGATCATTAAAAAAAAAAATTTATCTCGTGACAGTGGGTGAAGGAGGCATGCTCAATTTATTAAATGGCTAAACATATTGCGTACATAAAACATAAAAATATAAGGTTTGGCGCCATCTCTATACAATGTCGCTCGACAGCGGTTGAAGAAATGCATGTACATAATTTATATTAGGTAGGTACTGTTCTGTCATGACATCGATATTATGATAATGTGTGTCAACCACACACAGTAGTGGAATTTTATTACGTATAAAATTAATCGCAATCAACAAAAATAAAAGTGAGCACATGACATAATAACTAAATTAATTGTTGGTATTAAAATTGAGGATTAAAATCCCCAATAAAACAACAACGAACTAAACACTCGAGTGTTAGAATATTAATTAAAATAAACGATAATATTAATATTATGTTGATTAAAATGAAAACGTAAAAGTCTGGACAGGATCTCCAAAGTGTGGATATATCAGAATTTTTATTTATTTATTTATTTATAAAAATAACAGGCGTTAGCCCAAATAACAAGTGAATGCTTAATATTTAATAATAATAGTAATAATAGATTTCTAAAAATAGAAATAATAAAATAACAATAATGACAAATGATAATACAAAATATATAGGTGTCAACTGTGTTGATAATAAGATATTTATGAAAAAAGAAAAGCGCAGGATTATAAAATAAAATAATACAATATATAAAATTAACTAGATGACAGGTAATAGCTAGAATTACAGAAATAAAATATTGCTATTTAAGGTATTCCCGGCAGATAATAATATATTAATTGGTGAATGTGACATGTAATTTTTTGAATAATGTGGAATAAAAAAAAGATCTTTGTTTCGAGTATTGTGATTGTTATTGTTAATTTTGAATGATATAAGGCTAAGGATGAAGGAATCGTCGATTTCGTTATTTAATAATTTACTAAGGAATATAGAGTAGGAATTTTGTCTTCTATCTTTTAATGTTTTTTTTTTAATTGTGTATACCTATTCATCTTGCTTCGAATGCCTAGGTGCGGGATAATGGTGTATTATCTATATGAATATTAATGTGATATTAAAGTAAAATCAGTGACAAATTATTTTTATGACGCCCTTGTAGCCTGCAACCCTAAAATAATATTCATAAATTATTATAACTTTAAGTTCGTAATTAGAGTAATAAATAAATTAAAAATAAGTAATAAATTTAACATGATATATTACAAAACTTTTTTCTCGAATCAAAGTAGTATAGGTACCTATGACAAAACAAAATAAAAAAAGCAGATAAGTGGATGTCGCTCTGCTGTACAGTAGATTACAAGTGGGTCATCGTATAATGGTTGTATTAGACTTGAATTCAATGATATAGGTAAATCATTGTATAAGAAATACGATTCTGAGCGGAGACGGTTTGTCAGTCTGGATATTTTATATTTTGTTATTATTTATTTTATCATGCAAGTTGAATTAATATTAAAATATTATAATTTTTTATTCGTTTCTATGGTGATAAACAAAGCGTTAGAAATTAAAATCCCATTTTTGGCGTTTTTTCCCGTGGCATTAAATAACTATTGAGAAAATCGAAAAATGACCTCTTTAAAGTACCATCTTGATCCAATTTGCTAAAAGATAAGGTACTATATGTTGAAATCGAAGCACTCCTTCTGGTAGAAATTTTGTATACAGGATATAAAAAAATAAAATAAAATAAAATAAACACCATTGTAAAACCAATAGCTTCCTCGCTCCGCTCAGAATCTAATAGTAATATTGCAAAATTACCGACTAAATAATAATTAGGTAGATCTTCAAAATTAATTTCATCGGGTCCGTTATCTATATTTTCATCAATGCAATATGAAGCCAAAAATAAAAAACTTAAATATGTAGATAATGCTAACAGATATCGAAAAAATATTAAGTACACTTTGTCTTTAAAACATCAATTGCAATTTTATTATTGTCCTACAGATTTTTATCCTTTTAAAATGTGTAGTTTACACAATTCCAATGCCTACTATATTAGGCACAGTCATAGCCTTAAATTGTTTCACGTTACATTCTTACATTATAAATTATAATCAATTTTTTAAATAAAAAGTTTAACTTTTGTGTTGGTAATTACACGTGTATCTTGGGTAAACATCTAAGGTATAAGTTATAACTTATAATTGTAAAAACATGTGAGTAATTATTGTCTATTGATGAAAATCAGGTAGTTTTGAACTTGAAAAGTGTAGAACTGTAGAATCTATTATAAAATGTAGTTTGATTAACTAAATTTTTTAGTACCTATTCAGTACTAAGGTATTTATAGATGATTAAGTATTCCTATAACTAAATTGTATAGTAGAAGCTACTATAAACAGACCCTCATTTACACATGTGCAAGCGGTGAGCACTTGGCCCCCAAATTCATAGGGTCTCCTTCAGTGGCGTGCCGAACAGTCATTTTTTGAGGCAATTGCCTCAAGGAAAATTTGGGTGGGTGGGTGGTTGTGTTAGTATAGATGTGCAACTTGTACCTAAAAAAACTTAATAATATTTATTATTTTTAATAATAAAAAAAATTAGTGAAAAAACTGTTGGTGGTGGGGAAGAGATCAAATTGTATAGTTTGCCTCAGGTCTGCTTGTCAGTTCGGCACGCCACTGGTCTCCTTCACTCTTTAGTTTTGTACCTCCATACCAAAAGAAAAAAAATGCTATTTTTAAATATTTTTAATATGAGCAATAATATTGTGGAAAAGTGTAAAAATATTAATTTATGCTCCTTAGTTTATGTTAATTGTTTATAATTTTTACCATAGTGATAAATACATATGTTGGATCATGCAAACTTAGCCAAATATGCAAAAATATGCAATATACATTTTTGTTTTTTTATTGTGTGTATACAAATAGTGTACAAATTTTTATCGAATCAGATTTTTATTAGTTTCCTAAGAAATATGTAAATGGGTTAAGTTCCGAGCCTTGGTAATCATGTTTAAATACAATAAAAACAGTTGTGAGTGCCAATGTACAACTATTATCAAGTTTTTACTGAATAAATACTATTTGATAACAATAGTATCATACTGTCATCTGTCAAGTCATAAAATTATACTCATTTTAAACATCTAGTTATTTAATTTATAATTTAATTTCTTTCAATTTATAATGTCATTCAAAAGAAAATATACTTGTGACAAATGAAAATTAATAAAAACAAATGCGAAGAAGAAAAAAAAACTTAACTGGTTCATTAACAAAAAACCCTAGAGTAAAATTTGTATTGTAATTTGTAATTTAATAACTAATGTATATATATTTAACTAGCTGATCTCGTGCACTTCGTTGCCCGTTTAATGTACCAACTCTATATGACTCGAACTTTGTACAATTCGTTGTTTAATATTCGGTGTATGGTTTTCAAAATGTATCTTAACTTTTCCGTTTCCCAGAATAAAAATTCTGATTCGCAGCAGTATATTATCAGGTAGGCAATCTACCTACGGTAGATCGCGGACCCCGTGCTGTTTGTACGTAGGTATATGATTTAACTATAAAATATCAAAGTTATACCAAGTTTGTCGTATTCCACCTATGGTAGATTAATATAATCAATTAATACAAAATCCTAACCTAACATAACTACTAATATCAGATGAATAAAAAAAAACCAAATTTAACCATTCCTAAATTAGTCTGTCTTCTTCCAGTTACAGCCAAAATATGTACCTTGTATATTTTGTGTTGCATATTCAGTAATAAGAAATTTAAGCTGTTTTGAACAATTGATATTATGTGTCTTACCTATCGTATAAAAAAAAACCAAATTTAACCATTCCTAAATAAGTCAGTCTTCTTCCCAGAGGTTTAATCTACACACAAACATTCATACCAAGCTGAACCCGTGCACTCCGTTGTCCGTAAAAAATTGCAACTTAAAAATTATGATTGTTCAACTGTTTTTGGGTGTAACTTGCTGCAATGTTCAATAACTTGATTTGGTGCTAACTTGTACCTGATCTGCCAAAATACCATGAAACCATATAAATAAATATTATTTATACTGTAGACTGTAGCCAATGGCACTATTTAAAAAAAATAATAAAAATAGATTTCCCAATTTCCATCGCGAACCTCAAGATCCTGTTTGAGCACCTCTTTAAAATGCAAATTTTGAAAAATCCTTTCTTAGTGCGCCTATACATAGTAATAAGAACATTTACTGAAAATTTCATATCCATAGCTTCAGCAGTTCCGGCTAAGCGATGATGAATCACTCAGGACAAGTCTTTTTATATATAAAGATAAATAATGTATATAGTTAAATTATAATTCATTTTTCATTTTTATCAAAATTTTTTGTTAAAAAGTGCTTCAAAGTTAATAGTCCACGTGGCCTCTATTTCTCTAAATCAAGGCCGGACTATAAAATGTAGCTTGAAACTTTTAAATATAGGTATTCAAAGACTAAAATTATTTTTTTATTTTTATTTAAAAATTAAAATCTGCTAGTATAATAATTATAATATAATACTAGATTGTTATTCCATAAGAAAATAATTCACAGTAGCGTATTTGTAGGACAACACAAATGACTGCCCTAAATTCAATTGTCATTGAATGAATTGGGAGCATATTCCATATAATTGCAATAATATTAATATACGCTGCATCGGCCATTTGCAGCAACGTTCTCCTTGACAATAGATCTGCAACAATGAATTATTTTTTTATTATTTCCTGCAGTCAGCAGAAGTTGTTAGCTATAAACTGTCAACATTTTCTGATGTACATTCATCACATAAATTTAATAACATGATAATATAAATAGTCAACATATCACAAACATTACAAGGAACAGGTTTTTTTACCTTATAAATCAACAGAACCAAATTTTATGTTTATTATCTTACTTTTATTTAGCATATATTTTACACCGCATATCATTAAACGGAATTTTAAGATAAGTACTCAACTGTTTTCTATGTCAAAATATTTGATAATTATAATATTTTTATCATAAATATATAATTTAATTAGTATATAATATTTTATAATCAGCACTTTCAACTTGATATCCAGGTAGGTAGAAATAAATTAACCGCAAACAGCGTGCGAAAAGACAAAAGGTCCCAACCGCAATTTAATTTAATAAACAATCTGTAAGGGTCTTAAATTATATTGCTTTAGTATTTCATCATCAGAAAATTATATTTACTGTAAAATATTTTTCTTTTCCATTTTTACCTACAGTAGGTAGGAATATAAACATTTTTGTGCATCTATAGTTTGGACTGATAGGAAGGTACTATTAACTAATATAATTATCTAAATTTGTGTTGAATATTTATTTAGTTTAAAACAATTTAATAAAATTATAAAGATTGATTAGCGCCTTTTATTTTGGTTTTATTGAAATTAAAATACAACTGTGCAAATATAAAAATACCTATTAAACATTATAAAATGTTATATTATTATTTAATATTACAAAATATTATATTATTATTTATTATAAAATATTATACTATTATATTATTAAATTTTTAAAATCCTGAATAATTATGAATGTATTCAGTTTTTCAGTCGGTTTTGCCTCGTGTTCCTTATAGTATTTGCCCAAAATATTATTCTAGCCTCGTAGTGGTCCACGGACATTCACAAGATAAAACTTACTCTGTTTCCGTCATCCGAGCTGCCACCTGAATGGCGCTCATTTTGGTCCAAGTTGGGTTTGAGGTTGCGGCTGCAGTGTACCTCCTCTATATCACAGCTGGAAATGGTAGTAAGTTCCTCCGAGGAAAATCCATATTCATTCTTCTTAAATTTGATGAACTGAAAATAAGAATATAAAGAACCATTAGTTAATGCGAGTTTCGAGTTTAGTACCCCATGATAATAAACCAACATTATCCGAATTGTTGGTTTCAAGGAGTCCAGATCTGCCACTTTATATGGGTACGTAATAATTCTTGAGTTTATAAGGTCAGCAAAGTGTTCTGTATTAAATGCAGCCATTTTGATTTTCTACCATAAACAAAAACAATTAACAGTTTTATTTTATATTTTATGTATGAACATCAATATTGATTATCAAATTCAAATTGATATATTCAACAACATTGGATTTTCACCCGATTTTTCTTAATATAACAATTTTATTATTTTGTTTTAATTAATTTTAAAATTATAACATGTACTTATAAAATATGTTAAGTAGGTACCTATCTAGTATATATATTATTATATTATAATATATCCTGTACGACACTGTCATACAGGGCATTGGCACTGGGCACTGGCTACAATTGCCTCGGGCGCTAAAATGTTGTGGTCGGAAATTTGTTCACTTGTGAATTATTAAAACTTTTAATATTGAAATTATTTTAATAATATTATTATAGGTATAATATAAAATAATATAATATAATACAATACTGTTTGAAATTTGAGCAATTTTGTAGTTACAATGTAGCTATAATGTGTTAATATTATAGCAATATAGCTTTCAGTAATCGAGAATTATTAATATACCTTATAATAATTCCTTAAGAGGGCGCTATACCTGCATGCGTTCTCTCTGTCGTACAAACTTATAACATAGGAAATTGTACGCTCAGCAGATCACAATTAGCTCTATTTTTAAAAATTAGAGTGAATGGACTTTTTATACAATTTAAAGGCAAGATTATTATCTAGTGAACCTTATGATCTTTCAAATAACTTTTTTCTTTTTTTAAAATAAAATCCCAATTAATATCATAAAAAGTGTTTAAAAATACTTGATTGAAGTCTTGATTCTAGGTCCAAAAAAAACACCACTAAATATTTAACAATTCAAATATAGATTGAAAACATTAAGTGGAATAATGTTCCATGCTCAAATTTACAATTTTAGACCTCAACATAATCAATATACAACAGTTTTAAATGTATAAATTGTAGTTACTTTGTTAGAGTTTTTGGTAATGAAACATTGTTTTCTTTATCTGATTCATCGAATAACACTGATGAAGATTTTTGAAAACCTAATTTATAATGTTTTGTTAGAAAAGTTATACCTAGACTGTCTTAAAAACATATCCAAAATAAAATAATGTACTTATACTTACATAATACATAATCTATAATGACTTCAATTTCTTCGTCAGAAACTTCAGACTTCACTGATGGAAATAAGAATGATCCAGAATCTAATTTATAATATTTTGATGTATAAGTGAATAATAACTGAATGACCTTTCAGCAATTGCTGTTGTTATAGGTATGACACTAAGAATTGTTAAAAGACATTTAATGTTAGGAAACATAGGTGCATATTTAAAAGCTTCCATGCAAGAATTGGCCTTTTCTGACTTATTTTTTTAAAATTGTTTCCATAAATTTAACTAGAAATAGAACTTAAGAAACCAAAGCACATTTTAAACCTACATGAAAAATATACGAAAGCACATGTAGAGGCTAAGAGGCTTGCTTCTCTAACGTCAGAAGCAACAGGACAAGAATACCTGCGCAGATTAAACATTCTTAAATATATTTCAGAAAAGTGGGAGATCCCATTCAACTTGAAGACATAGGTATATTGACTCAGTAAAATAAGTAGATCTACATATCAAATTTAACAATTAAATAATTATTTTTTAGATAACTTACTGAAACAAACAGAAAAAAATGATGAATTTGCCAATGACAATATAATACACATGGATGACGGTGTATTACACATGGATGACGATATAGTACACATGGATGAAGAAATACTACACATGAGCGAAGGAATATTACACATGAATGAAGAGGAAACAGACAACATAGATATAGATAATATTTCAATACTTAATCAGTTACCAACTCTACCTCCAAAAGTTCCAAAAAGAGGACGTCCAAAAGGTGATTGTATATTCCATATATTTTCGAATGATTATCCTTGATGAAATTTATTTTCATACTTTATATTTTAGGTAAAAACAAAACTGCCATTGGTATTGCAAAACGAAAAAAGGTTTCAAGTTTAGTTCCTTTTGAAAAACTTGATGTTTTGACTAGACATTTTGAAATGTCAAATTGGTTTGTGGATAAGGATGTGGCCAGTATTGCAGTATCTGGAAATGGATTTATAAGTGAAACAGCAATTGAAAATAATCCAAATAATATACATTGTGATGTCTTAGACAGTTACCTTGCGATTGATGACATAAAAAGATATTTTGACAGCGATGCCTGGGCTACTCTCCAACAAGTTGTGGAGATAAAGTGGATAAATTCAACATGGATATGTAAATCTTGCAATGAGGATTCATCAAATAATTTTATTTGGTGCAATAGATGCTTAGAGTGTTTCATTTTAAGTGTGTCAATGTTAAAATAACAATTAAAAAAAATACATGGTTTTGCAGTATCTGTAAAGTAACTTATGATTGATAACTTAACAAACACATAAAACTACTACAGTGAGTTCCGCTTAATGTGATCACTGCTTTATAGAATCAACCGTTCATTGGAATCAAAAATGATAAACCCAAACTAAATATTATATTGAAAAAAATATACTTTATTGAATCAATTGGTTAATAAAATCAAAATGGCAAGAACCAATGTGATCACATTAAGCGGTACTCGCTGTGTATTATGACTCTGTAATAGTATTTATAATAGATAATACTGAAACATATAATATGTGTTATTAATTATTTATTATCACTAAATTATGTTTTAATTAAAAACATGTTAAATTTATAAGGAAATAGCCACTTTGTAAACTGTATTTGTAACAAAATAAAATAATGTACTTACTCTCAGATAATACACCGTCCATAATAACTTCAATTTCTTCAACAGAAACTACAGACTGTACAGATTCTATAATATTTGCCGCAGTTAAATTAGGTATGGCCAACTTGTTTAGCATCTATTTTCTGCTAACAATACTGTGTTTGTAGTCTGTACTTACTACATATTATAATTGACTGTTGACTTGGAAAAAAATTTAGTTGATATTGTTGCACAGCATTTACCCATAAACGGCAAATACCAGCTTTAGGAAACCTAATATACAATTAAACATCAATTAATTAAATTTGTAATAGGCGTGTATAAATGTAATGCAATATAAAAATTAATTGTAATATTTACACACACACTTTTGACCCTTTGATAGCAGTTGTCTTACAACCCTTTACTCCACATTTGTTGACCATGGTTCACCAAATGTATTTAAAATATTTTGTATTCCAACTAATGAATCAATCAGTTGTGTCAATTTCCAGCAGAGTAAAAGCCAAAAACCAAAACACTTGCGAAAACTGACACGAACTAAGATATAAGTACTAACCAGTAGAATAATAATAATATTATATCCGTTATCCAATCACCGGATCACTATTCACTATCAATTTTTATTGTTATCACTTATCTATATCAACAAATAGTGGAATCCACGGAATACGGATATAGATACCACAGAATAGATGAAATTTCATCTATAGATTTCATCTATTCTGTGTAGATACTATGGTTGGACGACGGCCCATATTGGACACAGTTGTGCTGAGCGGCGCCGAATGTTCTTATCAATTCTGACAAAAAGTCGCGTTTTACTAGCGCCCTCTACAACTACTACTAAGTACGGTAACCAAACCGGGTTACCTAGCCACGGTGGAGCGCTAGTATGTCGCGACTTTTTTTTGTATGGATACTATGTATGTATTTATATAACTTTATAAGAACATTTGGCGCCGTCATATTATTGTTCGTTGTGCAACCATACTATCTATATCCGTGGTGGAATCACAGAATAACAATAATATAATAAATATATTCTGTGAGTGGAATAAACAATTATTTATGTTGTTTACTCCATAATGGGTGTATTATTTTTTTTTTCTCTCTCGTGCCATGCCGGGGTTCATAGCCCATACGTAAACGCATAGACCTATAAAAATTTAAAAATTTAACAACTTACTGACTAAAAATTATGCTTATTATTGTACATAAAAATAATGTATAGATTGTATATATTATCATTGCAATTGAAAAAAATAAAGACTACCTAGTATACCTAATACTAATAATAATAATGTCTAAAATACTGAAGTCTATATTAGATATAATACTAATTTAATACTTAAGTCTACATCATAATATTATACAGGTACATGGTTGAAAATTCTAAAAATCAGACTGAGAGGTACCTACGATCTCAGAGTTTGAATAAATTCATAATTGAAGCGTGAAAATTAGTTGAGCGTACATAATACAAAATTAAAAAAGTAGATAATATGTTGTTGCACTGATGTCGTAAATATCTAGGGTACTTCAAAAGCTTATCAAATCAGTGGCGTATTTGAGAGTTCATGTCGGGGGGGGGGGGCGAATTTAAAAAGAGTTTACCCAACTACTCACACAAACTTACCAAGACATAATGAATTTTATATTGCACCTGTATAACCTATAAAGTAATAAGTTAAACAAATATGATAAAAAATTGATTGATTTCGGCCCCCATCGCCCCCCCTCAAATACGCCACTGTATCAAATGGTGCATCAACAAAATCACTGAAAATTTTACCTCATTTGATCCCCTGTAACTACTAATTACAATATATTTTTTCAGTACCTATAATATTTTACTCAAATACAAAATTTGTATTTAAATTTTAATGAACGACAAAATAAACATATTAATTGGAGTCAATAACTGTAAAAGATACCAAGATAATTGAGTGTATCTTTATTTATTTTTATTGAAACTATTGTGCCCAAATCCCTTGGATACATAATAGTATAGGCAACAAAAACGTTGTTTTTATTTTATTCTAAACATAATATTTTATGTATTTTGTGAAAAACTATCAGTATACAACTCAACAGACAACAATTAAATTCCATAAATGTTGATAATTTTCTACTTTATGAAATGGTCTACCATTAATTTTTAACAGTGAAATATCAAAATAAACTTATAACATTCCGACAGTGTTCACTTACCGTTTGGCGTTTGAGTCGTTTTACAATACATTTTTCCCTCATCAGAACTTTTTATACACAATCATGAGATATTATATTAACAAATGAAAAATAAAAGGTAAAGATTATCATGTTTATATTAGTCTTTACTGTATCGGTAGCGCACAACAGTGATCACCAGGAAATAGGTACTATAATGTACCATGTCTGCACCCTTCAACCGATGTCTAATATTTCTAGCCAATTCCCTACAATAATTATTCTTCTCGACGCTAACACCCACGTAGATTTATGAATTATTAATCTAAGTATTTAAAATAATAAAAGTATAATCAAACCGTACACTACTATTAGTACCTATATTATATTATATTATATTGTGCCTATCTAAACAAAATGTATATATCGTATTATTTTTAGTTTTACATCAAAAAAGAAAAAAAAAACTTTAATTATTCAGTAGGTACTTAAACGCTTTGCTGCATAAGTGCATAATTGCAGTATTGTACCTCGTAATTGAGCAGGTCAGTTGTAATGGTTGTGTCAAATTTTAATTCAATGAAAAATCATTGTATTTGATGAAAAAATTGATTGTAAGCGAAGAATGTGTTACATTATAACTTTTTGGTATAATACAGGTTACTAAATAATTATTTTTATCACATATATTATATATATCATATATTATGATATTAAAATTGTAATAAATCTTCTTATTTTTTTTTAGTCATTCTCGCATATTTTTATAAGTTGTGGCAATTTTTCACTTTGGATACTCCAAAGTAAAAATTAGATCCAATGTAAAACCACCCTCAAAATTGAAAATTGAATCATTTTTTTCTGATATAAAAATAAAAAAACGTTCATCGTTCTAAAATCAATACCTACATGCAATCATCGCTCCACTCACAATAAAAAATATGTAACATTGTATTAACATTTATAGGCATGTAATATGAATACGTTATATGGTGAATTATATTTAAGAGTACCAAGGTACTTCAACGATAATAAAAATAAATTACGTTCATATTTTTCATAAAACATTCATAATGTTTGTGTTAAAATCCACGAAGCAACAACCAACGACTAGGGTCATGGTACCCTATGTTACTTCTTGTAAGATAAACAAATATTCAATTAAACCAATTGGTGCATAATAATATTATGTAGTTGATTTTTGATTCTCGTTTCATATCGTAGTTACAGACTTACAACATTGTACATTATTTATGTGTTTCAAAAGTATTTTATACAGAAGTCGTTCAGTTTTATTACAAAAACATTTGCGTTCAACCTGTAAAAGGACTTGTGTAAGGAAAAACAACATTTTGCACGATAAATACATTATATTATAAAATCATTTATGTATAAGGAAACGTATAAAATTTAGCTATAAATTTAAATAATTATATCTATATATAATATATTATTATGTTAATGTGGTTCAAACCACGAAAATGTTATGACTAGAGATCAACAAAAAAAAAAAAAATTAAAATAATAAATAAAATAAAAAGGAAGTCTTTGTTCGTATCAGATTAAAATATCGTTCTTAATACTGACCATTTATAATTATTACAAATAATATACCTTTTCTTTATTGTGGTATAGGCACATGCACACGTACTATTTAATAACATGGAAAATGTACAAAAATTAAAATAAATTGAACACACATAGACCGACTTTAAATGACTTAATTATATGCAATTGAAACTCGTCAAAACTATACTTAGGTACCTACTTAGTTAATACACTTATTAGTTATAGTTATTAGGGACAAATTTATCTTAATCTACGATTATCTTTAATTTAATATCTCATACCATATTATTATACTGTATTAAAAAACGGTATTGTAATTCCGTGGATAGGTAATTAATATGTTCACGATCTATAATCAGATAAAATTGACTTGAAAATGTCACGTTAAAACGAAAGAAGCATTCCGTTCATTTCTAAGCGGCATTTGATTTTGTATAGTTGTGTAGGTCAAAAATAACTGCTAAACTAAAAGTATTGGCACTGTGAAATATAATAAAAACACGAGTATCCACTTTTCGTTTAGGTAATAGTTAATAGGTAGCAATAATAATAATAATAATAATAATAATAATTATAATAATAATGGATATGAATGGCACGCCGTAGTCTTTGCTTGTATAATGATGAAAAAATAAAAACGAACTGTGTAAATAAAATATAAAATATCCTAGTTTTATGGCCCTATATACTCGTTCGGTTCGAATCGTGTCTACATTTATACTCCAGACCGTTTTGGTAATCGATAATATGTCATAAAACTATAATAGTTATAATCATGACAATAATAATAATAAATAATAATAATATCGTGAACGCCGTATACGTGTAAGCAGAGTTTTCGTCTCCGTCGGACATATTAATATTACATTATTATTATATAATAGGTATAATATGCGTATAATATAATAGTAATAATAATAATACTGTGCTCGATGATCGCCGCCTCGTACGACCACCGATCGCTTTTGGCCGCATAATATAATATTAAATTAATTTGATTAATTAATTAATTAATTAAAATTAAAATGATTAATTTAATCAAACATATTATTATTATAATATTTAGTATTATTGTGTGCGTTGTTATGGCGTTACCACGTCCAATATTATCCCTTGCATCGGCACACACGTACCGCAGTAACCACCGCATCTGCCAGCTATTTTCATGTTTTCCTGTAAATATTTGTAAGCATTCGTGTTATTAATTTTCTAACGTTTTTAGGACGTGCTCGGACAGTGTGCACGGAAAGGACTGTAAGCCGAGAACGAACAAAAAAACAGAAAAAATGATTTTAAAAACGAACAATAAACAATATAAATAGCGAGTGTAATAATTATTATTACTGCGGCCGGGACACCACTACGGTGTGGGAACACTGATAATGTCGATTGTCTCGGTGTAGTTAAATTTTGTTGTGAAAACATAATATATAATAATATAATATATAATAATATATAATGACTACAGAACACGTCAACCTGTTGTACCTATACATATAATATGCGCGGTCTTCAGTCGAATAATATCGTGAACATTGTTATTATAATGATACGATCCAAAGCGGGATTATAATACTATAAGTGACGTTTGGTTCGGGGTAAATTTGAGCAATATCAGCCTCGCTGTATATTATTGTGATGAGACTACGAGAGCTAAGAGGAATTTTCGAAAGTGAAAAAAAAAGGAAAAGATTTCCGTGGCGATAATAACAAAATATATAATAATAGTATCGTCGTTACCTCAATCTTGTTCACCCAAAACGACGTGTTCGACCCTTTGCCCACCCAAGTGGTATCGTGCGATATTCTCATGCCGGTGCCCGACAAGTCGATGCTGAACCTGCCCTGCGGACAACCCCTCTTTGAGTTGCTGTAACAGTCGCCGGCTTCACCAAAGGGTACGGGTTTGCCTTTGATTTGTTTGGAGAACGTATAATCCTTTGCTGTAAATTTCCAACGAACATTTTAAAACGCCGCCGATGAACGATAATATAATAGCTGTTATTATATTATTATAATGTGATATTATATACAGCAAGTGGTTCGGAACAATGTTGTATAATATGTTGTAACTGATAATTTGTTGAAATTAAAATGTCAATTATAGGGTAAAATTACGTTTCAATAACCCTTTCCCGAGATAAGGTAGCATGGCTACAGGATAGTTTTCCTATATGCAAGGAAAATATTGAGGAATCATGGATATGTTTTTTTGGTATAGTGCGCAGACAGAAAAATATCTAGTAGCATAATATGCTATTATAGATCGGTTTTTAGAATAATAATATTGTTCATTTGCGTTTCTATAGCGATAAACAAAACGTTACGCAAAATCGGTTAGAAGAAAGCCATAATACGCTACTTGATCTACAAGGAAAATCTACGAATCATAAACATATTTTTGTTAATAAGTGAAAACCATGAAAACGAAGTCCTTACAAAAAATCGGTCAGAAACAAAAAATCTTGTATCCAGCCCAAAATACATATTAATTATGTTGAAAAGTTGCATCCAGCTCGAAAACATATCTATGTTAAAAAAATAATATATAATCTGAAGTGATGATACCTAACTTACACAGAAGTAATGTGACTAAAAACATACTAAATATTGTTCCGGCTGGTAAACATTTTAAAATATTGTTTAAATATTATAATGGATAGACAGTTGCAACAACATAAAATAATTTTGATAAATTGAATTAATAACTGTGTAATTACATATGAGAAAGTGAGAACATAAATTATCCGAATCAGCCCCCGAGGAGAGGACTACGAAGTTTTCAAAAGTTTACTTTGAGTGGCGACACGAGTAATATTTTGGTGGGCGTTAATCCCCAACCAAAGTCGCATGTTGGAATAAAAAAATATCGTTTAATTATTGTTCAAAAACATAATAATTATTTTAATTTATCAATATAATATCGTATCGCAGGGAATGAACAACAATTATTATTATTATATTATAGGTATTACTCCGCAGAAATATATTATGATTTTATTGTTCCGAAATTGTCTAATCGCGTGAATCACTTACGTCATAAATCATAATAATATTGCACTTATAAAAACGGAGTAATGTCGGAAGTTTGGAACAATCGTAGTTGTTCCGCAAAATTGTGTACCACTGCTGGTACACAATTTATACTGATATACAATGGTATTGTACTATTGTCTATTATGTATTATTACCATTTATCATAATAATATCATACAATATAATAATACACTAATATCTTGCGTGCAGATCACTTACAATCGACCCTCAACGAAGTGATGTTCAGACGGATCTTGAGGAACACGGTGAGTCCAGACGACGGCACTGGCACGTTGTCGCACGGGCAGTTTTGACGGCGTTCGCCGTTGAACGGACACGTGCTCGGGTCTTTGAGTCTGTAAACACAAACCGTCGGAGATTACGACTCGCGATCATATAAAATTGACCGCGTGCGGTATATACGTTACCGTGACCATTTAATAGGTATAATACCAATATTATCATCAAAAACGAGCATAAATAACCAAAGTAAACAAGTTTAAACACGACTCTAACCTGCGGTGGTGTCAATATATAACATTGCTTGAACATGCTTGGCACAGTTGAACGTGTTTACATGAAATATATAAATGCAACGGAAACCGTGTAAACACAAATCGGGGATCGGCAGTTTGATTGTGACTCGGGTGAGTTTATATTAATATGTAAATTATATTTGAACAGTTACTATTGTTACCTACAGGCTACAACTACTGCAACTGTCAGATGTAAGTATAGCATGTTCAAGTTACTCCGAAAATTCTACCTAATATTAAATTACTTTTAGGATATACCAGATACCTACAACTGCTATAATAGCATCGAAAATAAATAGTGTTACAGTAGAACTTCCATATAACGATCACCAAAGGGACTGTAAATAATGACCGCTATTTAGAGGTGCCCGTTCTACAGAGGTAGAATAACACTAGGAAAGACCAAAAAAATTGACCGTTACATAGAGGTGACCGTCCTATAGAGGTGACCGTTAACGGAAGTTTTACTGGCGATTGTAAACTCCGCCAGAATACCGGATAGATAAAAAGGTAATGAAAAGGTTTAATGTAAACTCCACGAGTTTTATTTTCTTACCTGTAATGGGTATTTGAAAACTCCACCAGTATTAATTAGGTCTTCCTTATATATAAAACTAAATGATATTTTTCTAGTAAGTAAACTCAAAAATTCAAAATGAAAATGAAATGTTAGAAAAAGCTATAAATACTAAATAATTATAGTAGTTGATTTATATTTGACTTAATGGTTTGAATATCTATTAATTGTATCTCATAATTTTAGTTTACAGTTCAAAATATTATAAGTAGGTACCAGCTATTATAACATATTAATGTCATAATAACATAATATTATATCTACATATTATTTTTTGATTATTATAGTTATCACAATTGTCTATCATTATTTTTTAACATCATACTGGTCATTGCAATTTGTATGATTTGTTCGAACATTTATTATTTTTATTTTTAAGTTTTTTATATACTTTGGTATACATATACTTAATTAATAAGGATAATAATTACTATAAAATTATGATTTTTTTGTTTAATAATAATCTGTTTATTATATTAATTGTATAGTGTATACTGTTACTTCATTTTTTTCACTGGCGGAGTTTACATGGACTCAATTTTACCTGTTTTATTTTCCTGGCAGAGTTTACACTAAAAAAAGGTTCTTGTGGCTGAGTTTACATGCGCCCGTTTTACTGTATAGTGTTTAAGTATATTTTTTAGTTTTCAATATCTATGGTCGTTGTTGAGGATACCTATAGTTTTTTAATCTATTTATATAAAATATGAAATTGAAGAATACCTAAATCCGTGCTGACATGTGCTATCATAGACACAAAATATATTATATATATTATTATTTAAATTAGCATAATATAATATTAAGTTGAGTTAAATTATATTATTAATTATTAAGAGCTCGGTGCTTAAAATTTGATTAATTTGACTATTGCGTTAATGATTGAATATTTGAATGGTACCTACGTTTTAAAATTTAGGCAGTGTAGTACGTCATACTAGTAGGGTGGCCATACGTCATACGCAATGAAAAAAATCGATTTTTGGTTGAAACTATCAAATCAATTATAATTGTAATTACTTATCTTGTAATGAGTTTTATAATATTCTATTAAAAGAAACTAAGTTACTCGATGAAATCAGTTCAGCACAAAAGTATACAAAAACATCAAAAGAAGAAATTACCTAACCTGCCATCGTCATCAAAATAATTTTTTTTTGGATTTTTGTGTACATATTATACTTATTAATATTTTATTTGTATTTAAAAACTATTATACAGCATACATTACAATACCATATATAATATTATGTCTTATACCTAGACTGCCATACCGTCTCCGCTCAGAATCGTTTTTCTTATACAATGATATTATATTATTGAATTCAAATTTAATACCATCCATTATACAGTGACCCACTTGTAATCTAGCTACTGTACAGCAGAGCGACATCCACTTACCCACCTTTTTTATTTTTTATTAATATATTTAGTTAAGTAACTTAAGTGTCACGTATTTTTATTTTATTTTTATGGTCACCCTACATACTAGTCCTAAAACAACAATTAGGTATTAGTGTATAACCTAAACGAACATGGAGGTAATAGTTCACGCTTCATTTCAATTAACTAATGCATTTTTTTTAAACAAAATATGTATTAAATTGGTACTTCTATACTTTTTCACAGTAAAATTTTATAATATTACTCTATACTATTGGTAGTATTATGAAAAATATAGGATTATTATTAAATTAGGTATACCTACTTACTGTTTGATTCATAAATCAATGAAGTACACAATATTCTGGGACCAAGAGAAATGGAGAAATGGTAATACAAGGTAATATCTAATATTATTTATTACCATAGCTTATCTGGTATTATCTTATCTGCAGTTGGTTAAACTAAAGCAGTCTGTTTAAACGTTAACACAGTTACTGTGCCTACGATCAGTCGTATAAAACAAGCACGACGCGCGTTTTGTCGACCGACATTTACCTCTGTTCGTAGATCTCGGAATAGTTTTCGGTGTCCTTGGACAAGGTCAGATACTCGACGGGATTGCCGGACCGCATGCCGTGACAGTAGACGGACACGTTACGCCCGAGCACGTTGATCACGTAATCCTTGTCCACGAGGGCGGCGGCGGACTGCGGCGATTGTTTGTGCAGGATGTCGGCGCAGGACGCGTGACCGGCGCATCGGCGCTGGTTGCACTTTCGCTTCCTGGGCGGACGGGCGGCCCAGTCGCAGTGCTTGCGGCGCACCTTCTTGGCGGCCGCCCTGTGGAAGCAGAACACCCGCCTCGTCTGCCGGCCCTTCTTGCCGCACGAGTGCGAACACTCGCGCCACACGTCCGGCAGCCAGCCGTAATCGTCGGCCGCGGCCGTGGCCGCAGCTGCGGTGGCCGCCACCGACGTCGCGAAGACGCAGGGCCGCTGTTGCGGGCACGGTCTCTGCGCGGCCGGTGGTCGGCCCGCGGCCGCGTCGCACCTCTGGTCGTCGGCCGCCGTGTCCCTGCCCCCCGGATCGGTGCCGTGCCGCCGGCAGCTCACCCGCCTGTTCTGCGTGCCCGGGCCGCACGTCGCCGAACACGCCGACCACTGCGACGTCTTCCATCTGTACTCTGTCGTGGCCGTCATCGTCATCGTCGTCGTCGTCGTCGTGGCCGCAGTCGTGGTGGTGGTGGTGGTGGCCACAGTCGTCGGTCTGGCGCACGGCACGAACGTCCGGCACGGTTGCTCGGCCGCCGGTTTTACCAGTCCGTCGCACTGCACAGCCGCCAGTATGACGCCGTCGTTGTTCTGGCACTGCACCTGCCGATGTTGGTGTCCCTTGCCACACGTCACGTTGCACTGTACGGTCGTGCAAACAAACAATCAGGTACACAAACGTTAATTGCGTGGTAGATAATTAGTTCTTTTACAAATCGCGAAGGTATGGTTGTACGTATAATTATTGGAATGATAGGAATAATGGTAGATTGTCGAACTGCACCGGATAGGTATATGGTTATACCTAAACCAAAATGTTCGAATTGCACTCGATGCGAACGTCGACGTTATTGCACGAAGTAATTAGTTTAGAAATAACCCTAACCACTTATTTTTTAAATATGTAGTACTTTTTATAGATAGGTACAGCTTTACATCCGTGTAATATTTAAATTGTAGCTATATTATTTTCAATTTTAAAAAAATCGTTTTTATACTAATGTTTTTAAATATTATTGTTGCTTTACATATTATTATTATTATTATTATTATTATAATGACAAAAATACATTTTAGATACCTATTACAAATGAAAATTATTTTGCATAATTACAAAATTATTTATTAATTAATAGGTTTTACATAAGGAACGAGTGTAATTTAACATTTCCTTTTATGAACGCGAGCGCAATTTTACCGAACATTACCTTTTTCTGTCTGATTGCAATAATTCGACAAAAATAAGTGCAATTCGACCTTCCCGAATAATGATGATATGACTTGTAATGCGATAACGTGTCGCCAAGAATTAAATTATCATTAATTATTTATTTAATATTATATTAGTGTGTAGTTGGTCGGGTCCCACGTTTCTTTCGAATACGGCAGCTGGACCCACACCTTTTTTCTTTCTTTTTTTTTTTATAATTCTGGCAAAGTGTATTAAATATAAGTAGAAAGGATCACATTTTTGAATTATTGACATTAACATAAATTAGAGTTTATATTTTATAACATTTAGTATTAGATCTTCGTCATATTTTTCCTACCTATAGTTATAATTGTGGGATTCAACTTTTAGTGTTGTGAGAGACTATATTATAATTATTTATAAAAGATTAATAATATATTATAACACATTAATATACCTATGTAAAGTGTGTTGGAAGCTGTTAGGTCAATTCGAATAGGAAGAAAAAATGTCAAAATGTTTCGTATGGTCTCGCAGTGACCATATATGTATAGACAGCAAATTTGTCAGTCGTGTTTGTTCGTTTTTTTTTGGCCGAGCTATACCCGCTACCGTTATTCAAGTAGATTTTACGAATTTGTTTTTGATTAATACTATTACAGGTTCGTGGTACCTATAGAGTGGACTTAAATCTTTAAATCAGTCAGTGGGTATACGGGACCTTGTAAGAATTTTGATTAACTATATACCCGATATATTTTATTCAATGTTAATATAATCCATCTATATTTTCTCAGGTATCGAATCGAAAAATTAGTATACCGAACAGCAATCCCGTAATAAAATGTCAACTTGTTGAGATCAAGGATATGTGGTACATTACCTGCATCATAACCTACCTACTTACTGATCCCCTCCAAAACTGACTATACATCTTGTCAGTACTGTATGTTTTATCTTTGTGAAATTATATTTACCATAACTAATTTAGTTGCTTTTTTATTAGTAGTTGCGACAACTACAGCGATGGACACTTAAAGACATACTTACATTATGTGGCTAGTCATTGTCATAACGACACAATCATAACACAATGTTAACTGTGAAAAAATTGATTTTTAATTAACTTTTTGATTTATTACACCAAGTATGATTAACTGCGTTTAAAATTATTTCCAGTTGGTGACTTGGTTTGTGGTTGTCTTATTATTTTTTATCAGCCTCCTCCCTACCATGAAATAAATTTACTGGGCATGTGCCTGATTGTATACAGATATCTACTACTCGATCAATTTCAACTGGAAAATATATAACAAACGAGATACAAATCCAATTCCACGCTATAACGCTAGTTTAAACGTTTTCAATTCACTTGGAATAATTTAGCATATTTTAGATATTATTGCATAATATAAATGTATTTTATGATGTTTCTGTGTTTAGTTGGAAGAGCAATCTTTGTTACACGCAAGTAGGTACCTATATAATACCTACACTGTACCTAAAATCTACATAGATATACATAATATATATTTATTTAAAATTGTTGGGTAAACGACAGAACAGTATATTCAATTTAATTTAGCGTTATTTTGTTAGAATGTATTTTATATTTTTATTTGTATGTTAAAAAAACTTGTTATTTTAATGAGCTAAAAAGCTTTACCATTCATTAATTTTATATGTATAGATTTATTATTTTATTTTCAATAAAATTGAAGAATTGTTTTTATTTCTGGGAATGACTAGAAATAAGTGATATTTTTTAAAACCCTGGGAACCTAACCTGTACAAGATCAGTAAGTTATATCATTCAATATGCTATGTTTTCGTTTACTTATTATTATACTCTAATAAAGATATACAATTCACAAGTTTACACTAAAGTAAATGAGCGACCTGTAAAATATTGACCAAAATCGCAAATAGGTACATAATGTACATTTATAGTATATGCCTGTAGGCTATAGTATACTATTATAGGCAAACTACATTTGAGCACGTAATATGATTTATTAATTATTAATAGAGTATAGTAAAATACCTTGTTAAGATAATATTATGTCAACTACAATATTTATCGCTTTTTAATTTTTATAAACGTGCCATATTCTGTCTTATCAATATTTTTTTTATGTATTTTTGTTATAATGGCATAGGAATATTAAAATTTCCATATTTTCAATATTTTTTGAATCTATATATTAGAAAAAAAAGCTTATAAAATAGGTAATTGATCATACGTACGTTATCGATGTAATAGGTACCTTAATAAAACTTAAAATGTGCAAATTGCTTAAATATTCTAAAATAAATTAATATATATATATATATAAATATATATGGAAAATTATGAAATTGAACAGTTTGATGTAGGTAATAAATTGATTAAAATTGGAATAGAAAAACGGTAGTGATAACGAGCGTAACAAAGTTTGAAATTTTACACTGTACACAAAAATATTATCCGTATATTATAATCTTTACAATAAGCTTGTGATTCACTATAGGTTACCACGAAAATTATAATACCATAGTATTATATTTTAAATCAAACAAAACTTTTACGATTGCATAGTGCGATAGACAATAAAAGAGGGCACATTTCAAAATAATATAATATGTAATACATGCAATTATAAAAAACACGCACTTATTAATGAAAAAAAAAAAATTGTTTACCAAGTTGTATACCTAAGTTCTTGGTTTCTATGAAACATATAACGTATTACTTAGCAGTTAGTATATTGGTTTGAATGATCATTGAAAAATATAAAATTTCTATAACTCTCAGCTCTATACTCAAGACCTAACTCGTCTTTTTTTTTTTTTTATAATTTACTGGATTTATATTTGAGTTTGGTTAATTAAATTTATTGGATGGATTAAATCAAGTTCAATATTGATTTATAAATAAATAAAGAAGTCAACTTTTTTGTCTCCATAAAAAAATATATGTTTATATTTTAGAATATTGTTTTAATATGGTATATACAATTGAACAGTTTTAAATAACTATCATAATCGTATGATATTATATAATTACGTGATCGTAAATAATTCAAAAGATTTTTACCTTTGACCACTCCCCGAAGTTCCAAGCTATTGTCACGTACGACGGTTGACCTTTGCACGGTTGTTCGTTACAAGGAATTGAAGTCGACGGTTTAGGTTCCACGCACATTTCTTCATCGAATAGTTCTCTTGTCCCGTCAAACGGTTGACATACCACTTTCCTTTCTTTTATGCCACCTCCGCACAATTCTGAACACTGGAACCGATGCATTGTGTAATGTTATTGGGCTTGTCCAAACAAACGTTTCGAAAAGAAAAATATACGGTAGGTATGGAATATCGCAGTGTAGGTACGCATTTGTAAGGTTAGGTTGTTGAGTTATATTGGACTCGTAAATATTGTTACATTCAATGATTTCAATCGTATATATAATTGGCGAGTGCTTACTTCTCCCCACGATCCTGTTCTCCAAGTCGACACCGGCTTACAGCTTTTGTGGCTCTCGCACAACCTTCGGGCTTCAGGTTTTTCTCTGTGCACCACGCAGTGGGTTTCGTCCACGAGTTTACCACTGGCCGAAGACACACAAGTCACCTCGCGCTCCTCAAAACCCTAAAAATTACGATTCAGGTTTAAATCAAATATGACACTCGAATATATTTATATAAGAACACGAAAAACGTTTGTTTATATTATTATAATATATAGGTACTTTGCCACATTCAGCCGAACATTCTTTCCATTCGTCAGCCCGCCACGTAACGCACATCGGAGCGGTACACACTTCGACGCGTTTCGGTTGGTTCTTTGACTTGCAAAGGTTCCACGAAACTGGCTTGGCACTGATCGTATTTATGCAGTCTATGGTTCGCCTTCTGTAACCGTTGCCACACGATGCCGAGCACTGAAAGTGAAATAATTTATGTACACGCACGTCATAATATAATACCCACATTAATTGTATATCGGTAAAATGTCGCCGAGGTGGTTAAATTTTCACATTGGTAAATAACATATCATAATAATTTTGATATTTATAATATTATAGTAAATTGGGTCGGATTGTCATTATGGTATATTAATATGGTAACTTACACTTGACCAGTGGTCTGTTCGCCATGCATAGAACTTGTTGCTATGTATAAAGTTTGTGTCATGTCCATTACTCAGGATTTCATTTTCGTGTATCTCGTTGTCCACACCTGCTGGACATGGGTGTAAAGTGCATTTTTCTTCTTCGAGTGGTTTCGCGATCAATGCACATGCAGATTCGTCTGGTACATTACATCTCACCATACGCCTCACTATCCCAACGCCACATGTAACAGAACACTAAAAAAAAAATTGCATTATGTCGTGATGTTTATTATTTAGCATTAATATAATTTATTTGATACAACTAATTTATAGAAAAAACCGTATATCTTATGACAAGTTTAAACATTAGTGCTACTCTTTTACCGACAGTGATAAAATATTTATAAAACATTACGGTGCATAATATTAATAATTCACTTTTATAATATAAATAATATTTTACTTAAAAGCCAGTGTCTGTCTTAACAAATGTATAACATATGTCGTTTCATTGAAAATATGAACACCAAATGGTAATTTTGTACGTATTGCGGACTGAAAATATTGCATGCGTGTTTTACTTTAAGTAAACTATCTATTTTTCAGAAAATTGTTTATTTGGCAGTATATTTTTAAAAATATGAACTTTAACATAATATTCTCATGAGTTATAAAATCTTAAAATGTGTACTAAAAATAAAACAGTGTGTGTCATTTAAATTAAGATATAATGTAATTTGTAATACAGATGTATAATAGTACGTAATCATTTTAATTAGGTAGTTTTCTTGTACAGCTAAAAATTTAAAAAGTTCAATGTTTTATTTACAATTTTTGATAGATAAGATTAATATCGATCAGCCTTATTTTTTAGCTGAGCATTTACACTTTTACCTATGTGTAAGTGAACTATTATTATTATTTTACAATAGATTAGTAGTCCAGCGTATATTTAGTCAACATTTTAGCTGTTGCAAATCTAAAATAAAATTAAGTGAAATATAGCATATTAAATGAATCGTAAAAATATATTTTACCTGAGACCAAAGACCTGTTGTCCAAGCTGGACATGGCTTCATGGAACATGTTTCTTTGGTGGCTGGCATATTTGAACCACAATATTCTGCAGCTAACACCCTACCGTTGTCCATACGGCACCACACGGAACGCTCGATTTGTCCTTCGCCACAAGTCACCGAGCACTAATAATATGGGGAACACACGTTATTGAAACAAAAAAAAAAAAATGATTTATTCTAAATCAACCCTCACCGATGACCATTCTCCGACGGACCACTGAGGACATTTATCTGTCCCACACACTCTGGTAATTATTTTCTCGCTTTCATTACACGACGTTTCGTCTCTGGGTTCACCATTGTCATTTACACAGCGTGCTTCCCTGTGCTGAACGCCTGACCCGCAGGTCTTAGAACACTAGACACAAGATACATATAATTACATGGATATTATTTCAATCCAAAATTATTATGATAATTTTATTGTTGAAGTTATCAAAGAAAGTATAATAGGTACAAAATATAAATTAAAATGGACGTTGAAGGAAACAATTATGCATTTTAATTAGTAAGTATATATTACAATAAAAATATATGATTGTGTTGAACTTGCTAGAGAAATAAATAACGGGCGTGTTGACAAATATTTTGTCATTATGTAAAATAGAGTTAGGGCGTTGAAGATTGTTGGAGAAGACGTGTGTTAACAGATGAAATTAAAAAAAAAATGCTAATAAACGATCGTAAGATGAGATGTGCACATGGTGTTCACAAAAGTTACAATACCAGCACGATTGTAAAAAAAAATAAAACAGGACCACTTAGAGAATGTATTGCACTGAGAAAATTTAAAAAAATTATAAGAGAGTTATAGCACAAATAAAGAATTGAAAGAAACACCGAAAAACCGATTAGAATGGAGAATTAACAAACATATAATGGTCACAAAAAAATTGCAATGTTTCACGAAACAAGTTAATCTTACGGGAGTCCATTCTGTGAACGACCATCTTGATTCCAAACATTTTCCGTCACAAGGAATAGTATTGGCAGGTTTTGGTAGATGAGAACACATAGTGTCCGATATTTGAGAGGGTGTTCGTTTATCGTATTCCTGAACGCACGCAACGCTCTGGGTCCGTGTGCCTGGGCCACACTGAGCAGAACATTCAGACTGACTTACTGTCTTCCATCTACACAAAGACAATATTATTAATTAGGTATTATAATCCAAAAATTGCAAATACATAACTGATTTTATTACGCCGCGGAAATAATAATACAATTTTAATAGGTATAATAACCCTTCGCAAAAATAGATATGAAATCGCAATACATCAATTACATCGATTTTATTTATGTGCATATTTTTTTTATTATTATTAACTTATTCTAACATATACCATTATACCTCAATCGTTGTATTTGTATTAAATATTTTTTTTAAAAAATCTAGGCAATTACTTGATGGTGCAGTGGAGATTGCACGGTTGCTTTTTCGTGCGGGGTGCGTCGTGTTCATTACAATAACCTCGGGCTTCTTCGCCAGTTTCTTTTCTGACGCACACGTAAATCTTCGTCTGTTCACCTGAATCACGGAAAATCGATTATATTATAGCAAAACACGACATATTTTGTCGGCAAAGCAAACAATAGGTTATATTGCACGCGACCGCCGCCGTATCCTCATACCCGAGCACATCTTATCGCACTGTCCCCATTCGTCGGTCAATGCCCATACGTAGATGTCCCGTTTGTCTCGCATCACAGTGTATTGGTATTCAATATCCGGAGCGTACGAGTTTCCGATCGACAACAACTGCGAAAAGAAAATGCAACTATCGTTAACAACATGACATAATAATACGACATCGATCGTCGGAAAATTCCCGAGTTTCGGTACAAAAATATTATATTATTGACGGCCGTGGGACTCGATGCATATTTTGCATTTTGTCTGTTTGAAAAGAAGTATACGCCAATGTGATAAATCCGATTGGATACCCACGAATGATGTTGCATGGATTTAACATTTTAAGAAACTAAAGTGCACATTTTTGTTTTTTTATATACAATATATGCATGCCCGCTTTAAATATTCATTTAGTTTTTATTGCCCACGTATTTTACAACCTTTTTATAATTTAATTTTTAATAATGTTAATAATCGAGTTTTTAGACATATTATTATTAATTATTCTTGACGGGATGCAATGAAATACTCAGCATTTTGTAATATGTAAAAACGTATCGAATATTAAGATGGATAATAATATCCTACAATTCTTTACATTTAAAAAATGCATATTTTTTTAACGTTTTCTCCTCTCTATTATCAATTCATTCGGTGTAAATGTAAAATAATATATTTTTATTTTTAACTGCATTTTTCCACTAGTATTGCTGCATTATTCACTGCTTATATTATCGATGGTGCATATGTGATTGTATTTTTAATTTTTAAGTGTATATTTTAAGAATTCTGCAATATTATAAGATATATTTAACGATTTTTTTCACAACTGACTAGTGTTATTTTCATCGATAAATAGGCAAAATTTAAATAATTTAAACTTTTATTGTCAGATTAAAAAGATTAAACAACTATCAGGCCTAAAATATAAAGTTTGGTTTGACCGTTACAAAAATATTTTTCAAATTTCTCAGTGGTGTATTACTATATTATTCATTTTCTTAAAACATGAAGTGGCAACAGTTTACAGACAAAAAATGTTTTATATTAACATATCCAAATTATAAAACTCTTTTTATCAAATTTTAATTGGCTATAAAATATAAACAAGTAATTATTATAATGTAAGTTATGATGATATATTACCTATAAATGAAAATAATATGTAGGTATTTGTGCAAAGAATGCGGATGTAATGTAATTTGCACCAAATTTGCAAACCCAAAGTACAAAAAAAATATTAACCATACAATTATATATGGACGCAATGAAGAAGTTTTTTTTTTTGGGGGGGGGGGGCTTAGCCCGTTTGTTTTATTCGTAGCTCTCGCCCCAATTTTTTTTAATCATAATTCATATAAAACCTAAGCGATCAGAGTGTGTGCTGCGCTGATACAATATTCCAGCCACCCCAGAACAATTTCCCTGGTCCCGAACTCTGCTGATTATCGCGATATTTCATATTTCTCGTACTGTGGATAAATAACTGAAATATTATGTACCTCGACGGTGACGTCTTTGTTGAGCGGTTTGGACGAGTTGATGCGCTCGACGGGCGCGTCCGACCCGCTGTACTCGATGGTCGTGCCACCGTACACTATGACCTTGTTGAACGTGCTCAGCACGTAGTTGCCGTTGAGTACGTACTCGCCGGTCACGCTGTCCACCAGCGCCAGGTAATTGTCGTCCTTGCTGGACCCGTTGTGGCCGTGTTGCCGGATGTCCAGGTTGGACGACCCGGCCGGGATGCGCAACACCTTCGAGTAGCCGTTCGGCGAGCTGCTGTTGTGCGTGCCGGCCACCTGTTGGCAGCTGGAATTGTTGCCGCCGCACACGCCGCACATGTCCAGCTGGCTGTCCGAGCCCAGCGCGTGGTCGCAGCCCGCCTTCTCGCACATACCATTCACGCATATGTCGTACTTGTCCGGGGCGCACGGTGTACCGTCCACCACCTTCTCCTTTAGCTGATAGTAAGCGGTGGACGCGGCCACGCGGCAGAACAACCTGCACCGTTCTTCGTCGTCTGCCCGCGACGGAACGACAAACATTAATATCATTAATTGGTACACTGTACAGCACAAAATAGGTACGTTCCACGATCGTTTTGGTACTACAGTATAATAGTATGACACAACTGAATATAGTACTAGGTACGTCATCATAGTACTATAGTACCGAAACAACATTACGAGAACGACCGAAACGAAATGATTAATATTAAAATAAGTCGAATGGATTAGGTCGAATAATAAAAACCGCAGGTAAGTCGATCTGCTGATTGGAGTAGGACGTATCAAGTTTACAAGAAATACCTGCACACGACACCTATGTACAGTCTGAGAAGGAAAGCGCCAATTTTAAATTAAAAAAGCCAGGTAAGTCACTCAGCTGCTGTATGCCTGTTTAGTAATTGTGCACCACATATAGTCATTAAATAAGTCACTGTAATATATGACGTGTTAAATTTGAATAAAACTGCGATGGAATCATTTATTCAAATTATGATAAATGACCAATAATTATCAACATTTAATATTGAACTTCAATCACTCATCGAAATGTGTAGGTATGTGTGGCTTTATGCTACACTTTTTTTTGAAATACCTACCGGTAACACAATTTATGAGGAATAAATTATTGTATTAAATCTCTAAGCTTTTTTAATGTCAACAAAAATGTCATCACACATAAAACGAAAATTTCCAATGTCTAGGTATAGCACAAAAATTATTTAAATATTTTGAAATTGAAACCATGTCTAGAAAATATTAATACAAATAAATTAAGTGAAAAATTCAAGTATATCTAACGTTATTCATTTTTGAATAAAAAACAAATTCGATTTGGTCGAAAACTATCGGGTTTGAATAAAAATTCCGAATTTTCCAAATTTTTTTATTGTTTTTCCCGATTAATTTTAAAAGTATCTACCTATACTATGAGTATTCTTCACTTTTGACTTCACCAAAGGTCCAACTAGATTTGATTCCCTACCGTTGAAGTTTATAATCATAGAATTTTTATAGCTCCAAATGGTGATAAAAAATATACAACAAATAATGAAAAAAACCCCCACATCATTTTAAAACTAATACATTCTCTGAATCTAAAATACATAAATTATGTATTTATATATTTTTCAAGGATGTTATTATTATAAACAAAAACTGTCTCACTAAACGAAAATTATAAATAAAGTGATTTATTAATGTTTATATAATATTATATCGTTATACTATATAGTATATACACATAATTTTAATTTTATATTAATTTGTTGACAATGTCTTGTTTTTTTGTTCCGTTTCACTGTTTCTATTTAGATTTGTTATTATTTACATAAGTGGGTTACGCGTTAATAAATTAAAATCAACTGCACTCAGACGCATTAAGAGTACCACCTAGCCTTGCGGTAATTTATATGAAAAAAAAGAAAGAAATCTGACGCAATTTGTCAATGTAAATAAATTATGGTCAAATTACGTCCGACGAGTTACCCGATCTTATCAATTTGGAACGTGAGTAGTATTTAACACAGCATATTATAATTTTATACACCTACCTCTATGTCTTATAATGCATAACAATAACATGCGTTTTCCCTTAATGTTTGGAGGAAAACGTCGTGGTTGCAATGCTGTAGCCAGAGGGCACTGGTGGCGCAATTTCCCCCCTCCCTCCGAAATATTGTTCATGAACAATCGTATTATGAAGTAACGGGTGATAAGTACAAATTCTAAAAAACTAGAGAAAAATATTAAAGTCCCCCCCCCCCAACAATTTTCTGGTTACGGAATTGCGTGGTGGTGACGGGCGTGAGATTATTTTCCGGCTTATGTTTTTTTCAAATTACTAAAATTATTTTTGAACTTACATCCGCCGAACTTTGGAAGCCACTGAACGTCCGGCTCGAGATCTGCTATGTTGAACGTCTTGTTGTTGAACATTGCACACTGTTCGCCGCTAAAAATGCAAATGGCTCGATTAAGTCGCCGTCGGCATGAAAATATTATGTACTTGCGGGTCAGGTAAAGACGAAAAAACTCACCGGAAGTCCGGAGTGCCTGGCGGACAGTCGCTCGTCGCACAACTTCGCACCCGAACGCGTTTCCCGGTACAATATTTTCCGCCATTCGACGGCGGCGGGTCGGTACAATCTCTGTAACTCTTCTTCACGCCTCCACCGCACGTTCTTGTACATTCGCCATAACTATATGAGGATTTAAATCATATAATATATAATATTGTATAGGACCACGGCTATTCGACATTTATGGTATGTTATGTCACTATATACTCGATGAGTTGATTTTATAATAGGTATAATATTGCATTCAATGACTTACACATTGCAGTAAGCTTTTACATTATTATGATCACGTTTCAAATTATCGGAACATTTTTTTCAAATTACTGCAATAAATCGACAGTGCGCGATTTTCTCAAGGCTGTATACTTATTTCTTATTTTTGTTCTTAATAATATTATGTTATGCATATAAATATAAAAAGTAAACACAATCTTCTTAAATGTAATTTTATATTTTAAACCGTATTAACTACTCACCTACTATATATGGTATTCATATTTTATTCGATTAGAAGATCTAATAATAATATTAATAATATAATAAGCCCTATCAAATTATGCGTCACATTCAGGTTGCCACTTTAGAGCTATATTAATTATGGCGTCAACTAAAACGGTAGGTACCTATAATACTGCATAATCTACACAACTCATTGATTATTATCAAGTTTAAATGTACTTACGGTTGCCAAGATCCCCAACCGCCATCGACTGGTTTTAACGCATTTCGATCTTTGGGCACACATTTCCCTTGCTGACACCAGTTTTTACTGCTCCAGCATTGTGTTCCATCCGCCCAAGGCATGTGTTGTGTACGGCAGCCATCTTTCTCCCCGGAACCAGTGGTACACCATAATCTCTGACACACCGGCTAAGAGCATAATTATTATTAAACAAGAGAAAGTAAAATTAGTTAAAAAAATAAAATGTAATAACCACCATATAAGAACATATTTTTGATCCGGACCCGTAAATCAACTCGCATTGTTTGTCTCCCGTATAGTTTTCGCCAGGAAAATGTTTTTCTTCGGTCTGATTTTCGATCTCAAGATAGTCTTTACTAGGATCGTCTTGAAGACATCTACCGTTTCCAGCCCTGTAAATTAGTAGTTATTATTAAGTAATAACTTAAATAGCTGTCATCCGTTGTTAGTATTATTATTATCATCGTCGTAAAAACTCACTCCAAATACTCTGTCAAAAAGTGTCGGCTGCAAGCCGACCAGGTCCACGGATGCGAGTTGTGATCCAACATTCTTGACATGACGTTATGCATTCCGTCTTGCTGTTCAAAATCTTTACATTTATTGTCATCGTCGTGTGGCATATTCAACCTAAAAGATATTTTTAGCAATCATAATATAATGAAATATACAACTAAGACCGCCACCGTAAATCTATTATAACAGACGTACACGTGTCCCAATTCATGGGCAATTGTAAATGCAGCGCTGAGCCCGTTGTCCTGTACGATTGCGCAACTATTGACATTGCACATAGTTCCTAACTGTGCCAATCCGAGGGTGTTATCACATTTCTTCTGATTATGATTTCGACAGACGTGTTCTCTGTAAAACATTAAAAAAAAAGTGTATACAATAAACACGTACAGCAAAGTACGAACTATTATAGGTATTGGTACAGTAATATCTAGTAACAATGTCAAATTATCTAAAAAGCGTGACTGGTATATACAAACGCGAAGAATGCGGCTAAATACTGTAAAACAGTGCCCATATCGAAACAATTCTGGAATATCAAAATGTCTCGATCACGTCAAATATTCGTAACTGTACGACGCGTATTGTAAACTGATTGATAAATTGCGTTTGGTGTTCATTCATGAACTCTTACAGCATAGGTATAGTACAAGTCAATGAAATGGAAAAATAAAAACCGCGTGTGAATTACAACCGGTTTCGATACTATCTCCGATATGACGAACAACAAACGAGTCACCGCCCTATGACCCCGCGACATAGTCTCGCTTAGTTATTATCACTATTATTATTTATTTATTATTATTATTATTATTACTATTGTGTGTGTGTGCGTTCGTGAACGATCGTTTTGAAAATTATACTTTGACAAGAGTAATTTGTTTGTGTAATACGACAGTAATAATTCTAGTCGCCAACATACAAATAATTATTATTATATACGAACGTCACCGTCGCGGTCATCGTCTAGACAGCTCGCTCGCTTATACTGTTAATAAATAATAAAAATGGCAAGTGTACCTGGTCAATAGTAGAGCGGAATCGTGGTGGTTTGCGCTGGAATCGTTCTCGTCGTTGTGGTGAGTTTGCCATTCGCAAAATCTGTGCAACATGTCTGCAGCCGCAATACCTCCCATGCGACTACGGTTTTCGACGAAATGCACGTCTCTCAAGACGACCAACTTGACCACGGCTATGTGCATCGGGTTCCCTATGCTCTTGTCCTTGTATATCTTTGATACCTACGGTTTCAAACGTGTTATACACAGTGTTCATCATATTTGTAAGTGTTATACGCAGTGATCATCATTTTTTTTCGTGCACCCCCTACACAATAACGACGTAGTTCGGAGACACTTAGTACTTACGATCGACATGAGGGTGAGCACGTAATTGTGAAGCTCCTTCCCGTGGTATTCGGCCATTTTCTTGTCCGCGACGACCATCAGTTCTACGACGTATTCCGAAGTCAGCGATCGCTTGTTTCTGGTTTTTTTCGTGTACGGCAAACCGGTGGAGCTCGAAAATATATCATTTTCGGTCAAACGATTCGGACCGCCCGCGCCGCCAACAATAAACGGTCCGACTTCGGCGGTTGCACTATCGTCGTCAGCGATCGTATCCGAATCACCGGTGCCTTCGTTGTCTAAAAAACGAATAAAATGCTTTACAGAATACAAATATTAACATTTTTTTTATTTCTTCCCAATAATATCATTGCGACAGATATGTGAATATGGCTAAAATAGTCCATAATGGAATAATACAACTTTATCTGTCATCGATATTTTTATTGTGTACATTGTGTACACTGTACAGTACACATTTCAACTACCTGAAATAAATTGACAGTTCAATACACAATAAAATATACTGTGTCCCTGATTATTGAATGTCTATACTCGAAAAGAACATTCAAGTCCAGACCGTGTAAAGAAATACGACATTTTATTGTTAATATTTGAGTTACAAATTCATTACGGTCGAATCGTATACATCGTATACGGTTATTTAAATAAATATTAATATTATAATCTATCAAACAATACGGATGTGTTCATATAATCATATTATTACGTAGGCTGAGAGAAAATCGATTTTGTTCGTAATTCCTAGCGACGGTTTTAAAATGTAGGTACTCCTGTCTCCGCGGGAGACTTCTGCGTATAGCTCTCTCTCTATAAAGTGTTCTATTGTGGACCTTGACATTGAATAAACTGCAGTTACCCGAAGAGCGGAATGAAGCCACTGCAGAGTATAGTGAGTGGGATTTTATTTATTCTGAATTTATATTATACGTCTTGTCTATGACGAAATATTATTATCAAACACCACCCGATTCCCGGTCACAAATTTCCATTTATCAATATAATAATAATAATAATATAGAAATTGGTATACATGGGTACCCATGTTACTGTTATTATTATCATTATTATTATTATTCCCATTATTGTTTTTCCTCTGTAGAAACAACACGATCTTAGACTATGTGGGAATTGCGATTCTACATAATATTATTACTATGATCACGTATATCGCATTTGTATATGTTATCTTGTACCACTAATGGACTCCAAATACAAGACACGCGTTTTAAATCATCCGTACAACAGGCGTATTATAATCGTTATCGGACGACGGTGGACTAGCTATCTAAACAGCGTCTCTCTAAACAGCGGGTTCAATTATCATGATTTGTTATTGCTACTTCTTCGACTCCCATAACGAGTTGGGTTAGGGTACCACAACACGCGTATGTGCTCATATGTTATCGTGACGGAGACGACGAATATGCATACAATATAATGCGTTGCAGCGTGTAAGCAGTACCTAGTACCTACCTATATGCACTCGAAAAGCTTCGTGGTGCCGATGGGATTTACGATATATTATTATACTTACACCAGTATATGGTCGTGCCGTTAACTGGATGTTTACAATGGTCTGATTGTACACCACCAATGTACCTCGCTATACGGTACCTAACTATAATATATAGATATACCTGCAGCGTGTGTACGATTGTTGTTCGTACATTAAAACGGGATAATCGAGACACGAGACCCACCCTATATACAATATTATGCAAGAGCAATATCAAGTATACCTATATAACCACTACATATAATATAATATTATATTATTATACATTTATACGACCCATTAAAATCGTGTAACGTTTTAAAATAATAATATACAATAAAATGTTTTCGCAACGAAGTCGAATGTTATTATTGCACACAGGACGTACCTTGTACTCCGCAATTTTTCTCGGGTTGATGCGATTGTTGCGTTTGTCCGGGCGACTTGTCACCCTCGGCCAACTGACCGGCCCGGTAAATGGTATGTAATGCCGGAGTCACGTGGTCGTCTGTCGTCTCTGCGGGCTCTATAAAGTAATTGCCAGTGGTTGTGCGAATGTATCCTGTCTGAGAAACAGAAGAAAAAAATACAAAATAATGTTAGTGTGGTTGCTCTAAAGACATCAAAAATTGTAATCAGTAAATCGAATCAAAAAAAAATAAAAATAATATAATATAGGTAATATAATATCTAAAATAATGATAAATAACTCATCAGCATTAATAAAATTGACTTTTTATCCTAAAGATTATACCCGTCTAGTACCTATCTGTATTATATCATATAATATAATTAAATGAAAGGAAGTAAATTATCAAACAAATAGGTAGGTACCCATACTAATTACATTGATTACATTGATTACAATTTTTACATTATTACATTAAACAGTTTATTTTTCAGTGTTATTAACAATAAAATAATATAAAGAATTTAATGTCTAATCAAAATCAACTAGACTGAAACGTGTTAAGTCATCATCACGCACGAGGAACTTTTGTTTTTGAAGTGTTTGTCATACAAGTGCAGTGGTGTTATTTCATCTACTTGCAATGCCCACAATTATTAAAAGAACATTGATTCTTATGATACAATTAAAAAATTGAATAGTTTTAAGATATTATAATGACACAAAATAATATTGTGCGCACAGTGTGACGGATTGGTCACGAACACAATAGTGATAAAATGTGAATCATTGAATTAATAAATTCTCTATCCTTGCTGGAAGGCTTTTGGATACGATTTCCTTTGTTCTAAACCCTCAACGGGTGATAAGCCGCGTACACCTATTTTGTTTTATATTGTTCGTTTCCTCACATCGCACACGAAGTTCTTATTAAATGTTAAAAAACTAATAACAATAACAAAATGAATCATATTTCCTAGTGAATCATTCACATGCAACGTTTTATTTTTCGCACTGTGAAGTGCGAGTACAAACATACATGAACATCTTATTTATATTAATATTGTTTTAGTTATAACTATAATTATAAGTTACCGTCGTACAACAATAAACAAATTCTTTTTATAGAATACATAATATTTTTTTTATTTCTCTGTATTATTGATATTAAAAGCACTTTCTGTTTCGAATATTAAATTGTTTAAATGTATGAATACGTTTCGCAATTTTTTGCAGCACACACAAAATATAAACTTGGTTAATTATAGAAAAACAGGGATCGCATACAAGGTAAACAGATAATAATTTTGCCATTGATCTTTAAATTTATAGCCTATTTGTCCTTACTATCCGATACATAATATCCATTAACAAAAAATCGTAGTCTAAAATTATAAAATTTCATCTGCTTCTGCTCTGTAGTACACCAAACTAAAACATTATGAGTTCTGTAGGTTATTTAATTCTTAATTCTTTTTGCCAGATAGTGTTTGGATATTACCATACAGCATTACCTAATCAAATTTTGTTACGTACAGCGTATAATTATTGTAGACAACTTAACAATAATTATAAACCTAAATTCTTAAATACTAAGTATTTCCATCCTACATTTTTTGATTTGAAAAAAATAAAAAATAATTTAGATAACAGTCAACAATGATAAGTGATAAATAATTAAAGTCATCAATATCTAACAGTTAAAGTTTTTAAAGTCTTTAAAGTTTGTTTATATATTATATCCATTTTAATAAAATTTTCTAAACGCCTGCAATGTTGTCAGCTTGGGACAAGTACAATTATTACAGCACAATATATATTATGAGCACATATAGTATGATATTATTATGATATTCAACTATATTTAAAAAATAGGTACGTATATTTTATATATATTTATGTATACTAATTATTATATTATTATATTGTTATGTTTATTTATTTATACCGTCTTATTCTTTGTATAATTGTTGAGTGTAATCATTTTATCACTTCATTCTCCTTGACGTGATTTTTTTCCATGCATTATTATTTATTATTTTTTATAACAAATAGGTACATATGTTGCTATAAATCATCGCAAGCACAAATAAATTCCAATTAAAATTTGATTTACCCGCAAATGAGTACAAAATTATTTTGTATCCCGTATACTGAAAATATCACACTGTTTTTAATCGTGGAGAAAGTTAAAAAAAAATATATTTGTCTCTAGATTACACAATTCACAGTATTTAATTTTGAACATATTTTATAAATAGGGTGAAATTGAATTTTTAAACTCGTTTTTACTAGCCAAAAAAATATGGTTTCCTATAAAAAAACCACGTAATTTATGTACATTATTTTAAAACCTACAACTGCAATATCTGCAGATACTTAAGGCACACATACAAATATAATATATATATATAATAACACGGAACTGTATACACTACATTACAGCTAATAGTTATTGGCAAACAAGAACAGAAATAATAATAATATTATAATGTCGTGTCTTATTACATATCGACGTAATGTAAACACTAGCGGCCGTGATAGTTTTTATGCGAAAAAAAAACCTAATTTTATCTTTGAGAAATAAAACTTGGTGTACGGCCGGCAATTATTACATCTCAAGGCTCTCGATATCCCAAATATTGTAAATGGACACGGAATACCTATAGTCTATACCTACCATCAATGATACACTCGTACATGCGCAGAGATGTGTGATTTATTACCTTGTTCGGTCGCGTCCAAAAATCTAAATTACCAAAATGAAATTTCAAAAGCCGTTTACGATTAAAACATAATAATTATTGTGAGATAACCGTCACGAACATATATGGGGGTTATACAACCACATCACATTGTAGACCCGAAGGTAACCTGCATAGTTATAGGGTCATCCGCGATTCAATAGTCAACACGTGTTTGAACTTCAATCTAAGACGTGATTGAATATTGATGGTAATTTGTTAACTGCAATATTGGAGAGAAGAAATATTCTTCGTCTTAGGTGGCTTAGGTGTTCAATTCATAAATCAACATAGATTTTCGAAGATCTGTAAATATGTCTAAATGACATATAGTTAGGTAATTTACATAAATACATTTGTGTACGTGTCTTACTCGTAGCTATAATTCACATGATAAATATAATTATATATTTTTGTTAATCTGTAGACAAAATATGTTATAAATTAATTTAAAGTTAATATTTATTAACGTTTAGCTTTGTACTCTGTTGAGTTATAAGTTATAAGTACTCAAGCTATATTATACAATTAAGCATATTAGAGATTTAGACTCTATTTGGTTAAGTTTATTTTATCATATACCTCGTCACGGAAAATCTAATTTGGCTTGGACTTATATATAAATAAATTGAGCATCTAAAAATTTAAGGACGGACTGCTAAATATTTCTTGCATTCAGTTCGTTTGTTTCACCTCAGCAGTCAACATTAATACATTCCTAGCTAGATAATTATTTTTCTATAGTAGATACATAAGTGAAAATTTTATAAATTAAACCAAATTTACGTTATATAATTTTATTTTAGAATGTTTACTACAAAATACAAATAAAAACAACTGTCACCAAACGCATTAAATACATATTTTTTATAAAATAAACTATTGCCAAGTGCCAACTAACTACTAAAGTAAATAATATATTTAATATATTATATACAAATAATAAATAGGAGATACCTACATATTTTCTAAGGCTTAAAATGGAAACTATTCAGTTTTATTTTGACAACTAAAAATTGATATAATACTAGGTACCTACATATCAAAGGAGCACACAACACAAAAAATAAGTTTTTTTTATTTGAAAGAATGTTCAATTCTAAGGGTAATGGTATAGGTTTTACGTTTATACTCACATTATTCAATAAGTTATGAGCAATTTAAAAAAGACGTGTGACGTTATTGGGCCCTACTCATATTTACGACGAGTAAGGCCCAATGACGTCACGCGGCTATTTTACATTTCTTATTTTATCTCTTAAAGTAATATTTTTTTTACATCGGATTTTCACCAAATCATTTCATATAGCCATAGTTACAATAATTTAACATTTAAAAATAATTTAAATATTTTTTTTTTTGTTTGTGTGCTCCATTAACAGCTCGTTAGCAATTATTTGAAAGTTAAATATTATTTAAATACAAAAAATTACAAATTTAACCAGTTATCCAATTTCTGCATTTTGTATGTTTATAAATTTATAACAGCCACGGGATATTTTTAAATATTATAATAATCGACTGGTTTTTCAATATGTTTTTGCAGGATTATTGACATTAATTTATGACATAAAGAGTAACAAATCAATTTAACTTGTTTTCTCTTTATCATAGTTGTAAAACTAGTTTAGAAATCTTTTATTGCTAAAAACATATTATCTATTAAAAAAAATATTTGATAAGTTATAACTTTGTCATAAGGTCCTTTGATAACAACCATTATATTATATATTATATATTATATATTATATTATATTCAGTTCATGCTAATAAACCAAATTATGTATTCACTGCCCAAAAATTATTAGTTCTGCTTTTTTGTATTCATAGATCTTTTAAAACATAAAGTTTGTTTTGATATTAAATTAGAATATTATATGTGTGATACATTATGTGTTACTCAAATAATTACTGTTCGAAAAGATGATGAAAATATAAATGTATCTAACATTTTATAATTGTAAGTTATAACTCAAACCGAAGCCAAACCCACATGTCTAATCATCATGATAATTGTAGTCAAACAATTAAACCCACTCAAATTTGTTCAAAATTCTGTCTCAACTTCCAATTATAATTATCATAAAAATTTTATGGCCAACATTTATAATTCACAATGAACATAATTAACATCTCAAATTTGTATATTTTTTTTTCAATGATAATATTATGTGCATTTTTAAAGTTTCAAAAAAGAAAACTAACTTAGTATCCGTGCTTAAACAAAAAGAAGTAATTTAGTCACTTTAAGTATTAATCAATGCATTTTTTGGACCGGTATAGGTACTCCTATAATTATCTTCGATATTAATAAATGTGTTTAGTTTTTTTATGCATCTATTAATACTTAATATTTATATTTGTAAAATAAATACCATTCAAATGGAAACCATATTTGAATGTGATTAGTTCATGGGAAAAATACCCTAGAGTACAAATTAAAATATATGTAAATTAAGTGAAAAAAATATCGTTAGCACAGATTTCAAAAATAACTTAATAAACATTGTACTATTATTATAACAATAATTCATAAACAAGACATATTTTAAAATAATAATAATAATAATATATAATGTATGTCATAAACTGTATAATAGAAAAAACTGTATAAAATATTATACAAAATGTTATTCTATTGTATTGCGGATGTAATAAAACACAATAGACGAAAAAATCAAAAAAAAAGCATACGCAATTAATCTTACAAGAGGCCATAAATAATTTTTAAATTTGGAATAAATAATGTAGACGAATGCATTGACTTATCTGACAATATTTACATTTTAACGTTTCTCTCATTACCACTATCTATTTTCATAAAATAACAATAAAGAGTTTATGAAAAACCATAACATTTATTGTGAAATTTGCGTCGTGTACGATAATTTTTTTTTTTTTTTGTTTATTAAATGTTTTATTCAATCTGTTACACGAGGAACAATAAGAACAACTGAGGAATATTAGAAGTAACAAAGTAGATACAACAGATCGTAGAAGTGTCCCAGTGGAGGTACTACGTTAAAGAGAGAAGTGTACGACAATTAAATCCAAAAATATGCCAAAATAATGTAAAAAATAATTAAAAATTTGCTCGATTTGATTTTTCTTATGTTTAGCTGAATATAAACAATAAACATGAATGATGGATACATGGTAGTATATTATGTTGTATATAAAACACGATAGTATATTGTATATAATAATATTATTATTATATTTAAGTGGTATATTAATAACATTTTAAACAATAATGCATTATTTTATGGGCAATTTCGATGATTTTGAAAACAAATCCTAACCTTTAAAAATGTATATTATTTACAATTTACACAATTTTTTACTGATCCAACACACTAATGGTAATGCGAGTGGTAATGATATTCCGATTTAATATAATAGGTATAAGGAATGGCGCGAAACGTGCTTATTATAATACTATGTAGTTACCTATATACGTAATAATAATAAATACAATGTATATATTATAATTTATAATACATCCATATAGGTAAAATAATATATGCCGATTTGACTAAGTACCGATGGTCTCAACGCACTTATTTTAATATTATTATAATTTTGTGTAGGTATAGTATTATTGCGGTCTCGTTTCATGCATGGTGTGATAAAACTACGTGAATATAACAAGAACATTATACTATACAGCTGATATACCTCTGGGACAAATAAACCGCGAGCATTTGTACGTACACTTTACACACATAATATTATATGATAAACACATAATACCACATTATATATACCTACGAATGCAGGTACACGCGAACAACCGACCGGAGTCGTATTACTCTAGTCGTACGTCCCATTAAAAATAATATACTATAGGTACGCGGGTTTGGTGAAAACTATAATAATAATAATATTAGTAGGGACTAGGGAGTGTCGATACACATACCTAATACACATTAATAAATATTATAATATAATAATATAATTACATTGTTGTAATCCATCTTCGTCTGTCATGCACTATAATATTATAATATTATGCATAAAATATGTGCGTGTACAATATTGATATTGGGTCTCGGAAACCAGTGACGGTTTTGGGGGTGAGGGTGACTCGGCGGTAGTGTTAGCCGGGGTATAGATTAGGGGTATATACGCGAAACCTAGGCCCGTCACCAGAGCATAATAATAATAATACATACACCAGCCATGTCTAGTGCAGTGCTTTTCAACCTGAGGGCCGCGGCTATATGACAGGGAGGGGCCTTGAAATATTTATTTCATTTAAAATATTTTCAATTATTTAGTTATTATATAACATTATCACCGACTATATTATGATTAATCATTATTTATTACATGTAAAATAGTAATAGTGAAATAGTGAAATAGTGATGTAAATTTAGTATATCATTAAGAAAAAATAATCAATGATTTTGATTGAGAGGGGGGACTTGGCAGTTTTACATTAAATTTAGTGGGCCCTATAACGAAAAAAGTTGAGAAGCACTGGTCTAGTGTTTCACTTCTGCCTAATCTCACGATAATCGTCGTTTGACAGTCGTAGACGTGGGCAAATTCTCCCGTATAGTACAGTATATACTATACATTATACTCATATTATAATATACACTTATAATATTATATATCATATTTTGTACACTCATAATACAGTATAGGCTCTACATAATATAGTGTAGTATAATAAAACGAGTATAAGGTGAATTGCAATAATATTTTGGGGCGGGGGTGGTGGCGGCGGCTTCGCAGATACCAGCTACCTACGCCTAGTGTTTCACCTCGGCCTGATCCAGCGATAATCGCCGTTTGACAGTCGTGTCCGGCGTGGGCAAGATCTCCACAGTACTACAGTATATATACATCTTTAATATTATAATATATTATTCTATACTCATGAGAGACATAGGCTTTGTACACTGTACAATATAATATTAATATGTGCAGTAAAATGTGAATTTAAATAATATTTTGGGGCGGGGGTTGGTCGGTTGGCGGCGGCGTTACTGCGTTAGTACCAGTTACGTCTAAAGTTTCACCTCAGTCTAATCTCGCGATAATCGCCGTTTGACGGTTGTGGGCAAATCTCCCGCAATACTGCAGTAACAGTAGGTACACGTACGTCTATAATATTATATATTTTTATACTCGTAATAATATACGATATAGGATTTATATTATAATATAGTATAATATTATAATATATGATAAATGTAAATTGCAATAATATTTTGGGGTGGGGGCGGATCGGTGGTGATGACCGGGTAGCGGGTATATGCACGCAAACCGACTCTTCGGAGAGCATATTATAACAATATTATCAGTGTATGGTGTTTCACCTCGGTCTAATCTCACGACAATCGCCTTTAACAGTGGTCGTGGTCCTCATCCGGCGTGGGCAAATCTCCGGTAATACGGTACCTATAATAATATAATACCTACCTATAATATTATTATATTTTTATGCTCATAATATGCGACATGGCCTTTGTGTATGGTAAAGTTATATTACATTATATTATGTGCAATGTAAATTTCAAATGATATTTTATGTACACGTGGTGGCGGTCCGCTGACTGCAAAAATCTAAACGAACGGCAATATATTATTATGATTATAATGGGTGCGCGCTGTACAAACACGCCGCGCCGGTGAAGCAGCTGCGGCGACGGCAGCGGCGTCGAGCGATTTCCTACAGACTATATTATATCTATAATGTTATATGGAACTTTTTGCATCGAGAGAGGTCAATGGAAGTATATAATATAATATATTGTTATAGATAAATATAGTGTTATAATACTAATAGTATAATTATTGCGGCGGAGAGTCGTCTCGTCATGTGCGGTGCACGTCATCGTATTCGCGCGCGTATATTATACAGCGCGATTCGCCAACAGGGCTCACCCCCCATTTTATCATATTTTAAGAACCGAGCATTTATTCAAAGTCTTATTTTTAGAATTTATGAGTATGCCTCTAAAGACCATGTTTTAAAATGTTTAGAATGCAGTTTGTATGGAGTGTTCTGCACTCTGCAGTGCGCATAGGTGGAAAATATTGGGGCGGCTTTATAATATTCCTTAGAATATATCTTATTATTATTATAGAGTCATAGGGATAAACCCCTCACAACCCTAACAAATGTACCAATACAAACGTTTTTACTAGAAACACTGCTGCATAATATAGGTAGTTATATAAGTTTATTGTTACAATACAATAAAACGTTTATTTAATTATAAAAACCTATTAATATATGTTTAAGTACAGTTAATATACTTCAAGATAATATTTCAATTTTTTAGTGAAAATATTAGTTTATATAAATTTGATCATATTATTATATTATTAGCCTCTCCGATTTGCTCCGATATGCTGCTGTTAATTTATTTCTCGTTTTACTAGTAAATACTAAATATTGTTTTGAGATTAAAGTTTAACGTAATATGTTATTAAATAATCTGGAATCACTAATCACTTGATTTTGTATAAATATTTTTGTCCTATATAAAAAACTACCAATTTTAATTACTAAGAAAACTAACTGAAAACAACAAGTATTTTGAGCGAGCGATACAAACTTCTACAAAACCGTGTCTTTGTTTACTGTAAATTGTTAAGAAGATATTTTTTTGGAAAAAATCTAAAACGCTAGGTTCTGCTCAGTTATTTTATAAACTCAAGATACATAATAATATAATTCCACGATAGAAGGCTAAAATACAAACATATTATATTTAAATAAAATGTAAAATCGTTAGACTTAATATTTATCTTGAATCATCATATTATATTATACAATTTTTACAAATTACAAAATGCCAACAGCGATTAATCTCGATTATTGATTTGTGATTATATACTTATATGATGAACGCATGCTCAGTAAGTCACCCTGTATATGCTGTGGGTTTGCATGCACACGTGTGTGTGTGTGTGCGTGTGTGTGTGTGTGTGTGTGTGCGGGCAATATGTAGAACGTGCGAAATAAAACTCGGCCGACCGACCATCTCGGCGGGAACAACGGAGGCTGCCACGACGACGGTCTGGCGATATTTATAAATCGAGAGGGCACGCGCGCGCCTGTATCCCGTTCTCGTAAACACCGTAAAACTAACCGTAACCGACGATATAATGTGTTATTATAATATATTATCAATACGATATATGCCGATGCATGATATACCTATACGTATTTGCCGTGCTGGAATTCACCCTGGGGTGACATATACCTTTAGGGGATGCTAAATTGGGTGGCTGTGTTACGCTTCCCGTTCATAAGACTGGATTGTCCCACTTTTCAACACTGGCGTGTGCCAACGGGAGGAGTTTTGGCCCGCCATACAATTATACAACTAAATAAATCTATTACTTTTCGATTTTTTTGTTTTTATTATACAATAATAAAGTAAATATAAAAATAAACGTACTTATTTTTAAAAAAAACGTAGACTAAAATTCAAATTTTGCAGTTATCTTAGTAGACAACAGATGATCTAAATTCAAAGGAAATTAGTTCATTTTAAATTAATCGTGTCGTCAATTAGTACAACTTGAGTTTTTCGGAACCTATGTATAACTTTATATATTTTTTTGATTCATCAAAACAAATTTATATTTAAAATACCTATAAAAGTAGATTGTGTACCTATATGTCCTATGAGTGATATAGATATAATATAGTTTTAACTTTTAATTATAAATTGAAAATAGGGTTCCCAAGCATAGTTTTGTGTGAGAGATGAGGAGGGGTCGCAAATCCAAGTCATATTTCCTAAGTTAGATCACCCTATATAACCAATGATATTGTTAACGGAGAATTAATATATATGATATTAACATATTATCCGATAATATTATATATATAGAATATAGAATGATAGGTAGTTAAATGCGCAACGGATTATTACGCGGACGCGTTCTCGCCTATACTCGCGAATAATATTATAACTATAATAATTACAATTAAAATATAATATTATTATTACGTTACAATACGGACCTCGACGATAATGTAAAGCGTGATAACGGTGTAACGATCATAATAGTATTAAGCACGTGGCAGCGGCGGTTTCGCGGACTTTATAATAAGAATATAATATAATATAATATTTTATCTGCTATTGCTCATTCGGCAGCTCGTAAACGGTTTTGGCGATGTTTACGTGCGATCGTGGCGTGTGTGTATACGAGAAAAAAATCCGAATTAATATTATTAACACACGGTCTGCAGCGGCGGCGATATAGAATGAGGCTCGCGGACTCGATGATGCTTTCCCTTTCGTTTTCACGCTGCTTCTACATAATAATAATAATATATTTTATAATATTATACCAGTCTCGACGCCGCCGCCGCCGCCGCCCTGCATCTCTTCCGCGCTGCCAAAACCCGCGAAGTCGGTCGTCGCGTCTCCGCCGCGTCTACTATATAGCTGCCGCGCCCGCCATTAATAATATTATTACTACAACGTTACGTTTAAACGCACTCATAACTAAGTCTCTGAAGGGCGGTGCGTGCCATTAAACTATATTAATATAATAATTTAATGTATAACATAAATCCACCTATGAAATAAAAAAAAAAACTTAGATAGGTACTCATAAAATGCGAACGGAGAACTCGATTGGAGTGAAGCGAGACAATTTCCTTTTAAGTCACAGAAAACAAAAATTGTACTATACAAATTAAAGAAATCGTTCAATAACTTGTTTACCGATCTCCATGGTTAGTAATTTATTGAATTGGTAGTCTAGGGCGCTCTGCGGTCCTCTCGGATTGTCGGTTCGACCAAATCGTTCATCAACTATAATATCTATACCTATAGGCTATAATGTTCAAACCCGGTTCAACCCGAGAATAATGTATAAATAGAACTTTTAAGTATTAAAAATATTATAATATTATGTAGTCCTACTTTACTAATATATTTAGTTTAATATAATAATAAGCGAGTAGCGACTCAATCTGAAAAAAAGCATAGGTAGCAAAACATTTTGATAATATTTACCAGTTTTCGATTGAATACCGAAATAATATTTAAAATTGTTTATTAGAGCGTTTTTATTACCAATTGGCATCATAATTTTAAATGAAACTTTTAAGAGCCTACAAGTATCCGCTGCTCTCTAACTAATAACTTAACTCTCAAACTTATAAAATACAATATGTTAGGCGTATATTTACGATACGGGTAAATAATCGGTCCGGGACTCGATAAGCGCAGCCCTCCCCGCACAATATTGATAATTTCTAACTATTCCGACGGAGGCGAAAATAGGTACCTATATTATACTCTTTTCAGTATCACTTATATTCGATGCGGATGGTCTCTTGCAAAGCGTGCACTATATTATAATAATAATAATAATAATAATAATAATAATATAATATATTATATTATTGTTGTGCATTTTACGAACACACGCGGCGGTCGCTGCCGATAATAACGCGTCCTGTTTTTTTACGCGAAAATCTTGCGACTTGGAGCACGTAAACCCGATAACGCTCATCGCATTTGGCACACACACACGTGTGAGTGTGCGAGAAAAAACGGTATTCGATCACGTGCCTCTTTTCCAAAGCTCCGTATAGTCGTGGCCAACGACCGCGGTATCATACGTATTATATTTATTATAATATTGTATATAATATATATTTTGTTATAATGTAATGTTATGTTGTTATTCTGTCTCACACTGCCGCTCGGGCACGTCCGAGTATATTATATATAATAATATTATAGACACAAATTTTTGATTTTTTTTTTGTTTTAAAAAATCGTTTCTAACGTCGGACATTGACGAGTTAACGAGTTTCACGAAACGTCACTCGTCCCATTATAATAGCCTATATAGATACATTACTGCAGTGTGTATTATATTATTATTATGTACCTATATGCATATTCACACATTTGTATATATATACATTACATAATCTATACGTATCGTTCTGGTATCACCGTACATACATGCCATATAGGTACACTTTTTAAACATAATATTATACTCGTGGAGTGTAGATTTATAACACTAATAATATTATATACGGGTAATGAGGGGCACCACGTGGCGAGTGGGTAGGTATATATGCTATACTATTATATTCGGTACTTATGTATACCTACGTATAAAATAATTTGTGTACGCCGCACACATAGGTAGGTATAGGCAGTAGGCACGTGTTGTTAGTTCGCGTCGTAGAATTCGTATTATATTCTTATTACATTATAAATCTGATGTAACGATAATAATGTCCAATGTCTTATAAAATTAACGAAACGATAACGTTTGAACCGAATGGCGATAATGGGTTAAAACTCAAAAATGATAACCATCAAAGGTTATACTATAATATTATTATTGTCGATTCAATAATATAATATAATAACGTTTCAGATATGCGCGATAGATATACATAGTAGGTAAGTACCTAAGTATAGGTAGGTAGGTATATTTTTATAAAAACTTTAATCAATCAAATTTATCAAGCTATATTTTTTATACTTCAAATCGAAGTTATGGTAATTAAAACAATATTCATATCACCCTTATGGCCTTATATAACTTTACTGCAGTGCGTTATAATTGAGCATTTGATTTAGTTATAGTATAGTATCATTATGAATAATAATTTATAATCAATGAAATTGATGTACTATATAACCACATAGTTGTACAGCTAATATGGATAAATTCCTTATAATTTAACTTGAAAGTACTCCCGACTCTCGAGTGTTCTATAGAAAAGTTATTTAAAAACATTCGACTTACGGGCAGTCACAGTGTTTATAGCATAAACATAACTTTACCGTTTATATTTTATACAAATAAAAGGTATTTATAGTTTTTCTTCTTAAAAATTCATACAAAAAAGGGGCCATTAATCAGTTACTAAAAAATACAAATAAATGTAATAATTACAAGTATCCAATATGGCAAATTTCAATTCCCAATATATATGGAGATATAAATATATAATATATAGTTAAGTACATCTGAAGCAACCGGCAGGTATACTGCTTTAAAGTGATCAATCGTGTAATATGCATAGAAAAAAACACTCGAACACGTGATCTAAAAATGTTTTATCAGTTTGGTATAATATAGTAAAACCATCAAGAACCTTTACGACCAGAATTATGGGCACTCTCTGAATTGTTGCAGAAAACCAGATATGTATTGAAACATTTAACGGATCTGCATAAAATAAGCGAACATAAATAATTTCGATTTCAGACGCGGTTTTATTTGTTTCAACATGATAAAAATCATTTCTCAGACAATATCATAAAGATCCTCTCAGTCGTTATTAAAACGAGTTTGTCGGAGTGTGGTAGGCGAGGCTATAATATGAATTATTACCGTCTACAACGTTAGACATTCTACTCGTGTTAAATAAAAAAAAAGAGATTAAACATAATCTAACTTATGCCTACCACAACAAATATAATATGAGTTGAATACTGTAACACTATAATTTGCTAAGATAATGTTATTGATGTGCATTATGCGAATGTAATTATATTACGTAGGTGCTTTGTATTTCAGGATCAAATAACTAAAAAAACAAAAGAATAAAAACCACTTAGTTTAAGACAGTAACAAAAGTTGTTTGGACTTTAGACACTGTGCCAAAAATAAAATAATGTGTTAATGGACCAACGAAAACGAATGACAGACAGGTGTAAAGTTTCTTCACGATCTTTGGCTTAATTATTTAATTTAATATTTTTCTTCATCTGTATAATATTATAAGAATATGTACCTACCTACTATAATATGATGTCGTTTGTGAGCTTATGAATAATTTCGAGTTAAAATTCATATTTTATGGATATTGTTGGTTATTGCTAATTACCCTTGACAAATATATAATAATATCCAATATTGCAATAAAATTATACTCTTATATTATTATCCATTCAACTAAAAACCGTGTATTTCATAAGATGTTCTTCTACAGTTAATATTATGATTAAGAATGGTGTCTTGAACTATTGAATGATAAATTATTTTTAAGTAAAATTCAAAATACAATATAATATACCTAATAAATAATTTAATATAATACTGGCAAATATGATATTTTTGTATTTTACAAAATAATATTATGTATTTTGTTCATCCTTCACAAATTAAATGCTACCAATATATCGTGCCGAACTAACGAGTTTAGTATTAAAAAGTATTAGACAAAAAAACCAAAATTAAAAAATTAAATGCATTTAGAATTGTTTACCAATAGCGTAATGTACGTTTTATGATCATAATCAGGTTTTATCGACAACGGGTTTTTATTTACTGCCAGTATCAACAACCCGTCGATGCTTTAATAAAGACATGTAATCGACAATAGCGTACGGATAATATATAATTTTGTTTGATTCTATTGACAGAAAGATTATCATCGCTGTCGTTTTTTAAAAAAAAAAAAAATTTAAGACGTGTCTTAGTGGTTAGTGCACCCGGAGGGCTTATTCCGTACGAGGGACGGTGTTCAATCAACGCGAGTTGGGTTCTAAAAATGGAAGTATAAAAAAAGTTTCTGTCTGAAGCCCATGTTCTCAATTTTTTATGTGTTTTCACGAATGTTTTAACATTTTATTTTCGACGGGTACACGAGTTGAACAGTTTTTATTAACACCGATGTCTGAGATTACAGAAAAGAATGTTTGGAACGGATTAATGACGATACATTTACAATTCGGTACCTAAAATGATTCGTGAAAGATAAATGGTGAACAACTGTAAATATAGATCAAAGAAATAAATCGTGAACAAATTTAATTTAAACTTAACCAAGTATTCATTACGTTTTCGGTAATACAATTAATCTTATTCTGGATAATCTAAAGTATTATTAAAAAAAAAAAAATACCACTATCTATTATTATTGCAAATTATTAGTAATCAAAAATAATGACTATACTTAGTGCCATCGTATGTCATAATTTAAGGCTGCAGAATTTTTACAAAATCGTTATTTTATGCACTTACAAAAACGTACCTATATGTTAAAATAATTATATTTTAGACGTTAAGACCGGTGTATCTAAATTACACCTAGCAAATAAAATATGTTACCCGAAATGTGTATATTTTGAAGTTATATACCTTCTCCGGATATTACAAGAGCCCCAATTCATTTCACCAGAAACTAGTGTAGGCAAACCCACCAAATATTAAATTGCTTGAGATAGATTTATGATTCTTTAATTTGAACTAATTTTTTTTATATATCTTTTACTTCGAAGTCGTTTAAACTGTGACCTACACTTCCATTTTAATTATAATTTATGACAATAATCGTACCGTTTAAAACTTACTATGGAGTTAATTTATCAAAATAACTTATTATTTACAAATATGGTATCGTAGAATTATTTCACGTGTGATAAATACCTACAATAATAAATAACTTGCTTTGATGCCATTAGATACAATTTACTGAGAAATAACTATAGTAACAAGAATGCTGGAAGTCATAACATTCAACTTCATAAATAAGTAATAGCTATAATAAGGTATACAAGGTATACATGGTACACCGGAATGGTCTGTGTAGAATAACATATACATGTAAAAATATTAAAACTTCCTTATTGTACCTTCTTATAATACCTATCACAATATTATTCGGTTAGTATGCTATTAAATTGCTTGAATCATTATTTACTCAAGCTACACAGGGTATAATATTAATATTCTAGAATGAATAAAAAACTTCACGAAATTATCAACAATATAACTATAATTTATAAATTCATAAGTATGTGAATAGGTAGTAATAGTTATAATATTAATATTTTAATGTAATCAAAACATCATTTTAATTTTTCACATACTTTATAATAGGTAACTATACATTGTGGTTATTTTAATTTATCAGCAAAAAATGTATAATTTTAAAATCTAAATGTGTCTGATAAAACATAATATATAATTATATTATTATTTTTTAATTGATTATAGATAAATTTAATTTTGTTTAAATATACACACCAATCAAAATAATTATTATAACAAGTAGCTGGTAGTTATCAATGAACATTGAACAATGATTGATCAGAATGCAATGGTATAAGCTATATGTTAATAACAAAATATATAAAACATGTAAACAAATCCATACACGACTTTACACGTAGGACATGTGTTGAACCCCCAAAACTCACATAAATATATTTTTAATTACACCTCGCATTGAATAATATCTCGGTGGACGAATTTATTAAGTTGTGCCACTTTTTTGAGGAAACCATAATATAAAATAAATAACTTTGTGCTATCTATGATTAATTTTTCGTAATAAGGGCTGTGCAATAGGTGCAATGCTATTAACCAACGATTAGTTGATTACAATAATTATTATTACACATACATTTAATACACGCTTCCTAACTAAAATAAATTATTCTAAAACAATTGAATGATATACAATATACTTTAAACCATAAAACAGTTATGTCCGAACCTTTTTTGGCGTTATCTAATATTTTAATTCTTGGCAATCGTCTAACGTAACTTTCATTACACATAAAACTTTTTGTTTATAATATTTTTAGGACGATTTTTCTTTTGTTACCTATTCTCAAATGAATAATTTTTGATGTGAATAATATTAATTTTGTTTTTCATATTATAAAATATAAATCGAAATTCGAATGAGAAGTTTCATAGTACCTAATCGAACTTTAAGTTAGAACCTATTCTAAGTTCTAAGGATAATGCCATAATGGTTATTGTTAATAGACATAAAAAAATGGCTAAATTATTTACATCTATTAATATGTTATAAGTTATAAAAATGGTGAAACTGCACTAGATAAAAATATATTACATAATATATTTTTGATATTGTGTAAAGGCATTCATAAGGACTTCGTAGACAAAGTTTAATAACTCAACTCGGATAACTCGAAAACTAATTGGCTAATTATCGATATAGATAAATCACCCTTTTCAAGACCGTCATCTGATCAACAATTTAATCTTAAAAAGGGTGGTTACTGGTTATGTTTGGAAAAAAATTAATTTGTATAACCACACAATATTTTTTAAACGATAAAAAAATCTAAGAATTTGGAGTAAATAATTGGAAGGGGGATGACCATGCTTAGTGAATCACCCGATATATAAGTATCTATACCTAATTAGTAACTCTAGACGACAATCATTATTATTTTAACAAATGTATCAAAGCTTAATAAAATTAAACATAACCGGACGTTAGTCAAATAAATTATTGTCTGACCTTTATTAAAAAGTGAAAAGTCGATGAACTTTTTTGTATAGGTATTAAACACAATTATTAACAACGTTGTATTATAACTTATAATCTGAAAATAACCTTTTAGAGGAATAGGTATAATACGTCTCCAAAGGTAAAAAACCTAACAAATGTCAATAAAAAATTATTAGAATTTCCTAAAAAAAAAGAAACGTCACGAAACCAAAACGATTATTATGACCGAAAAGGCAACTAATTATTTCGGAATACTTAACATTAAACAAATGTAAGTATATTATAATATAGGTAAGTTCACTACGGCGTAATAGACAATTATAAAGTGTATAAAATATTAAAATATATTATATTGACGTAAATATTATATAGGTATTAAGAATAAAATATCCAAAATAGTATTAACGTTTTAATTAATATTATATAATATCTATATACACATAAGTAATAAAAATATTACGAAAAATATAAATTGTGTAGGATAGAGTTTAACGAGTTCGGAATCAAAATATACACTTTGTGAAATACTGAATGTAAAACGTGATTATAATAATAATAATATACGAACAGTCGGTTTAGTTAGATACAAAACTATACTGAAGTTTATATTATACACAGAGGGCAGTGGAAAAAGTGAAACGTCTGGCCAATTACATTGAAAATAAACTCTGGTTTTTAGAATCAAAATTAAAATAGATACTTAATTGTTTATATATGTGTGTATAATTCAATTTCTTTGCTCAGCTGCTGCTGCTGCTGCAGTACTGATCGATTGATATGGTGCCAAATAATTATATATCCCGCGAAGCGACACGGAGACGTGTACTTCGCTTCTGCTTTTCATTTGATGGATTGAAGCGATTCTAAACTTTTTCATCGCTTCAATCCATCAAATGAAAGAAAAGTTTAGAAAAATTCCACTAAAATGGGGAAAAAAATGGAAAAAAATTTTGTACGTTTTCGACGAAGATGGGATTCGAACCCACGCGTGCAGAGCACATTGGATTAGCAGTCCAACGCCTTAACCACTCGGCCACCTCGTCCCGTGAGCGAAAAAGGCGTATTGAATGGCTCTTATGCGCCAGACCTTTTTTTTCATTGTATGTTTTATGATTTTAGACGAGATGGTTATGACCAAATATAATATGATTTTAATTTTTAGAATCAGACTTTAACAGTGAATATAAGTATCGTTGCCAAAATATTATATTATACACAATATAAAAATGTAATTTGCAATTTGCACCATATATTATATAATCTATTGATTCGTTTTTTGTAATTAAAAAATATTAGGTTATGCCGTTTAGAAAAGTACTTGCGGGTTAGTAACTACCTACCTAAATTTTACATTTTTGCCCAGTGCCCACATATCACAAAATATATTCAATTATTTGATTGATATTCGTTCTAAACAACCATTGGTTCTGATCAGTAATTACATAGGTAATATAAAAGCACTATAATCCATAAAAATAAATTTTAAAGTACCTAAGTGATAGGTATATTATTCTATATATCTGTTTGTGTAGGTAGGTTACCTTGGACAGTGCTGGCGCTGCGATTTGTGACTTACGACGCTGATACAATTTATAATGCAATTTATGCTCTAGAGTCGACGGATAACTAAAAATCCGTAACTTTTTTTTATTTTTTTTTATTGGTTATATCTATATCATTGAATAATTCTTTTCAGTTTAAAAGTGGATTTCGGCATTATTGTCTATTAGGTACCTATACGGCTATAACTACTGTATCAGTAGATACCTATCAATAATAGATTCAATTATTCAAATTTAATAATAGTATTATTCTTAATTCTTATCATAAGTACGCGCCGATCGGTTACGTAATTCGCGGATGTAGAACAATCTTCCTCCATGTCATAACCTACCTACAAAAATATGCTAACCGATAATCGTAATGCATTCAAATTCGAGAACATGATAAAATTACGCCTTACCGTACAGTCGTACAGACGTACAGTGCAATATTATTTTACATGAACTTATGAAAAAAATAATTAAAATTATAATTAATATTTTTTTTTTTTTTATGTTACGGATCATCATGAAGATGTTTTATTTTTTTATTTTTAAAATGTTAGGTAAGTACCTACCTAATAATATTATGTTTTACGCGGTTTTTCAAAAATAATGTAAAAAATTCGCCATATATTTTGACGATTTTGACTTAACGCTTGCATGTATATTCCGATAATTTTTAACTCAACAAGTTCATGTACCCTAATAATAACACCAAAAAAGCGAGAAGCCACACTAAGCTTGAGGCCCTACTAGTATGGCTGCATTTCCTGAACTCCCGTCGCGTCGACACTGACCTTAGTACAAGGCGTACTTAGTGGCTATAGTGCCTATGATATATATGACCATGTGACTATGTCTTGAGGTACCTAGTTCCTATATACTGACTACTAAGTACCTACCTTGTTTATTTGTATGTGTATTATGATTTATGAATAGTAAGTATAATCTAAATTTATTATTTAACAAAAATGAATTCAAACGTAGGTATATAATATAATAACATAAATTATTAATACACATGTTATGGGTACCTTATTTTAAAGTTAGAACGGTAAATTATATTTTTATGAAATGGTTAGGTAGGTACCTACAAAAAAAAGATTTTTTAATGTCGGTAAATATGATTATGAAATAGGTAGGTAATGGAGTTGTTCCATTAAAACGTCTTCTGCATCTTTCTATAAAACAGTTTTGAATACTGAATTATAAATAACATTCATTCATACGAACGAAATGTCATTTGAATGTATATAAAATTACCATGTGTACTGCTGCTTTATGTCGACAGACAACTGTAATATATCATTATGCAACCCTATTTATTTCTATTTATTCCTATTTAATATTTATAATTATTTATTATAGGTGCTATTGGCTATATGGAATAAATAATAATAATAATATATAATATATGCCGCATAATATACGTACTTGGACAATTGAAGGTTTAGGTAGTATACCTATAGGCACCTAAGCCTATATAGGAGTATAGGACATAAAGGTACATACTACTTATGCAGGTCCTATACTTGCACTTTGCAGGCGCATAATAAACACATAATACACATGGGTACCTATATATATATATATATTATATGTATATACCATTCAGATTTCAGACAACAACAGAGGAGGTGCCAATTATGATAATATTATTATACAATATTATAATATTATAGGTACGTAGGTATCTGAAATCTGAATGTGACTAATGTCTATGCATTTTTAATTTGATTGTATTTGAACAAAATGATACGGTGTTAACTGTTGAAAAATTGAAAATAAATAATTACCTATTTAGAGGTAGGTAGGTAGGTACTATTCATAATTTGTTATTTGTATATAATATAATAAATTAGGTACTGTTTTGAATATATTATGTGGTAGCTGGTATTGCCTGGTAAGGATTTAACGTAACTATACAGAATGATTCGCCAAGTATTTTAGATTCTGAGTGGAACGATGAATGTATTGATTTTACAATGATGTGTGTTTTTTTTGTGTCTGTCATCATCTTTTAGGACAGTAAAAGTGCTTGGACTTTCTTCAAAAGTATCTTTTTTTATAGGAAAGTGAATCTAGTTGGTACTTGGGGGGGGGGGGGGGGTCAAAAGTAAAATTTTCCAATAGTTTTCAAAAGCACCGTGAAAAACAAAAAAAAAAAATTAAGGAAAAACGGGAATTTTTACGCAAAATCAATTATTCACAAAACCTACTTTGGTTTTTCGTGTAACTTTAAAACGAATAACCGTAGATGCATGAAATTTTCACCGGTTGTTTATATTTCCATTTTCTATAAATGATAAAATTTTCAAAATATTTTGATTTGTTTAAAGCTGTTTACAGACATTTTAAGTTTCCAATTTAATTAGTTTTTTTTCTATGAATGTCAAAAAAATGTATTTGTTGAGTAAAAATACTTGAAAATTTAATACAAGGCTCCTACTAAATTGTTACAATGATATTTGAAAAATATTAAAAATCCTTAGTCACAGTTTTTTTGTATTAACATTTAAAGTTCAAAAATTGACAAAATATGGAAAAATCAGGAAAATTAGCAAATTATTTTGAGTTAATAATTCGTAAAAATGTTTCTTTTTAGAACTAAGATTTTAAAATGTAATACAAGATTCCTTATAGGTTAATCTACCTTTATCAAAAAAAAGTGTCTATAAGAAAGTCAAATTAAATTTTGATGAGCGTTTGAAATTCAAATTTTAAAATTTAAAACAAGGTCCCACGTAAATAGGTTATATATTAATTACTTTATTCACAATAATATCATCAAATATACTTAGTAATATCATAGACTGACTGACCGTTTTCGCTCAGAATTGTTTTCTTAATACAATGGTATTAGATCATTAAATTCAAATTTAACACCATCCATTACAGTGACCCTCTTGTAACCTCTGTACAGCAGAGCGACATCCACTTACCCACTTTTTTTTAGTTTTTTTTTTCTATAAATATCAATAAAGTTTTATCTGTTGGGCCAAAAAGTGTAAGAAATTAATACAAGACTCCTGATATATTGTTACAATAGGCAATAGCAGTTGAAAAATATTGAAAATCCATACGCACAATTTTTTTTTATAATCATTTAAAGAACGCATTTTGACAAAATTTATCAAATTTAAAATTGAATAATTATTTTGTAGTTAAAAATTTATAAAATTTTCAACT
>NC_042494.1:127061770-127132707 GCF_005508785.2 Acyrthosiphon pisum
TTTTGTAGCTGAATGACATACTAATAACTATAACAACTATAATATCTCCTAAACTCGGTAATTTAAATCGCAATAACTAGTAATGAACAATGAGTAATGAACTAGACGCTAACTACGAATACGTATCGACGTATACGTATCGTAATTCACTGGGACGAGTAGGACTGAGGAGAGTGTTACTTGTTATCGAATATTCTCGATTATCGATCGTGGTAATTCCCGTATATTTTGTTCAGACATCTAAATATAAATAGATAGTCTAGATAGTAGATATAATAATTATTATTATACCATACACAGTGACACAGTGTACCTATAAAAATATACTAAATATCGTCATAAGACATAAGGACATAATATTATTCTGTGAAAGTTTACCTTACATGATTATTGGTTTCTAGAAAAAAAATCAGAAAAAAAATTGAATATATTATAATATAATATAATAATTTTTTTGTTTATTAAAAAATCTCAGTGGGTGCAATGGCACCCACTGGCCCCTCTCTGCGGGCGCCCCTGAGCACAGTTTATTTTTATAGTCATTTTAAGTTCAAATTTAGGCGAAATTACATATTAAAAAACCTAGAATAACTATTTTAGTTATTTTGTTGTGATAGTATAATATTATTCGTGGGTACTTGAAACTTCTAAAATATACTATTATATATCTATGATAGTACCACGGTTTGTTGTTGATGAATAACGCGTCATAAGTAACTAATGGATATTGTTATATGATTAATTTGGAATTTGTTGTAGGTAGGTACCTATTATAGGTCAACTTTTTTTTTTAATACTATAGATAAGTAGAAAATATGTCTTATATACCTAGAATGACATACCGTCTCCGCTCAGAATCGTTTTTCTTATACAATGATATTTTAGCTTTGAATTCAAATTTAATATCATCCATTATACAGTGACCCACTTGTAACCTGCTGTACAGCAGAGCGACATCCACTTGCCCACCTTTTTTTCGTTTAATAATGAATTTATTCAAATTCAGATTTTTGGAATTTTTAAATATACGCGAACAATTTTTTTAAATTCTTGATTTTTTTGCATTACTTAAGGAGTGCCCTGTGTTGATACAAACTTATACCTATAATAATACCTAGAACCGTCGTCGTCTGTCTCAAGTCTTTAGAGTAGGTTTTTCCGATTTCGGAAGTCAGCTGAAATCAATCTTTGTAAGTAAATGGTAATTATAACGATACCCACAAAAAAAATCAAGTTTAAAAAAAAAATAAATGTTGTAACTCTTTTAACTTAAGACTCGGTTGACCGGCACCTTTCAAAAATTGCTGGGGCAGCCCAGGCACCCTAGGCTGCCACTGTAGATAAGCCATGCTCATGATACAATAATTGGTTGAATGATTAATATTGTACGATTATGGTTAGTTAAATATGTGTTATATACTTATAAAAGATTATGATATACAATTTAGTTTATTCTAAGTACCAATTTAAGCATTTTTTGATGTTGTCTGGATCTGGAAAATTGTTAATATAGATAGATTAATATTAATGATTAAAATTTAGAAATTTACAGCCCCCATATCTTATAAACCCAATACCATGGATTTTTTATCCTTAGAACACAAAGTTAACTTTTTCAATCACACATTTTTTTTTTATTAAAATATCAAAATATAACATTATCATATGACAAAAAGTTAAAAAAAATAATGTATAGTACTACCAATATGTTCAGTTGGAGGTGGTTTCGGTATAATACCACTGTCCACTATGCCTCAAAGGGTTAAATAAGTCAAAAACTACTCGTAGTTTGGATTCTGATAGGTATACGTTTCATGATCCACTGAATAATTTACAGTTGAAAATGGGAGGGTAGGGGGGTTCTCATTTAAATAACAACAGAGGTTTTTTATCCATTGGACACTCCAATCAAAAAAACAAAAATCTCAAGAATTTGAAAATATGGTCTTAAGTATATTTTAAAATTCTAAAAATCAGATTTTAAAAACTGCATTATTTAAGAAAAAAGGGGCTGAGCATGCTTGATGAATCACTCTGTATAACCCGGGATAAATTGTAATCATAGTTTATAATGTAGTGTACTATATAAATTATTAATTGTAATATACTTAAATACTTTTTTTTCAACGATACGATATGATACAATGATACGATATAATAAAACGATATGATTTAATAAAAGTAACGCGTAAATATAATAGAATGAATAATAAAAAGTGTAAAACCAAAAAACCAAAAACCAAAACCACAAAAAAATTGTAAAAAAAATCAAAAAATATTTACACGGTTCCGACGAGGATGGGATTCGAACCCACGCGTGCAGAGCACATTGGATTAGCAGTCCAACGCCTTAACCACTCGGCCACCTCGTCTCGTGCAAGGACGAGCCAAAAAAGACTTATTTAAACCACTTTAGAAAATATCGTAGATTAACAAAATATATTGATCGTTCAAAATATATTATGTAGTTCTCTAATGAAGCGTCAAAACTAAAAAGAATATATGTTACGTGTATATAATAATATACACTCTTAATTTTGCAAGTTTATTATAGAATGATTCAAAATACACAGTATAAACTATAAGTAGGTAGGTAGGTAATCGGTAATACGATTTATTATTAAATATATATATTTTAATCGATGGTACTTACCTAGTGCTAAGTTGGTACCATCCTATAATACGCTGGCTAAAGGTGCCTTCACTATTAGCTATATTATGTCTATCTAATATTGCTCCATATAGTACCTACCTATTTATCTAGTATAGTTATTATTATAAACATTATATTCTATTACAGTATTAGGTACCTATAGACTATAATATAATTATAAATTTAAGTGTATATAATAAATATATAAAATAAATTATAATACTGCATTAATATATCGTTATGTACATCGTATACCTACGTTATATACGAAGTACTGTAGCCACTATAGCCGGTAGGTAAAATTCGTGTAGGAACCTCTAAGTGAGTCTTATACTCTTATGAATAATTTTCAAAAAAAACATTCGCATAGTAGGTACCTACCTGCATTACATAATATTATTAAAATATAATATATCAAGTATAGTTTAGTACCTACGTACCTATGTCCTATAGTTAATAGGTTATAGTAGATATGTCGTATATGGTATATCGTATAAAGTATACACAATAATATAAAAATATAATTTTAAGTAGGTAGGTACCCACTTATTGGAACTTTGGCTATTTTGTATAGAAAAAAAAATAAATCTTTAATTTATTTTATTGATAGGTTAGGTTAGGTTAGGTTGGTGAAATTAATTTAATTGAACTGAAATAGCGATGCGTTTTTTTTCCAACTAGGTACAACATAACAACAATATGACTATTGAGAATTGACCATAAACTATAAAGCTAATAATAATTGTACCTAAAGAGCTGCAGCGTGTTTCTCAATCTACAACTAATGACAACAGGAAAATAAAAAATGTATTTAAATTTTAAAATAATCTTAAGATTATAGTATAAATTTATAAGTACTTAAAAGGATTACCTAAGTATTATTCATTATTCAGAAATGCAAATTATTAAATTTAAATGATAAACTTGCTTAAAATGAAAAAGATTATTAATATTACTATAGATATTATAAACTATAATAGCATATTAAACTTGATTTTTTTTTTACGGTATGGTGTCGACTACCTATCTAAAAAAGTAAATTTGTGTGTCGCAACAACAAAAAAGGTTAGAAAACACAAATATAGAGTATATTAATGTTGCAATTTTAACGAGGCACATTGGGATTTACGAAAATATTTTAATTTTGAAAATAACCAGAGATCAAGATATCTTTGTTATTGAAGAACCGGCAAAGAATGTTGTACCTATTTAATATTATACCTACTAAGGATTGTAATTTATAAATCGTACATCGTAAAGTTAATGTATTGTTCACCGTTGATGTAAATGTAGAATATTATGTATTTGAGTAAATTTATATTCTTACGTGTTAGATTGTGACCGATAACACTGTCTCTGCAGTCTATATACACTCTACATGACTTTATATATAGTAGGTGGTTACTATAGGTAGGTACCTACATAGGTTTTCATCGAAATATCCATTATACACCACCAGTTATTTAATATCTGTTATTATTATAAAAAAAAATTGTTCGATCTTTGTAATATTTTGTTGTTGACGGTAACATGATGATATGTTTATTACATACCTAGCTATTATTTAGTTGTAACTTGTAACCTACCTACTAAGTTAATGTTTTTCTTTTTTTTCTTTTAAACAAGTATATTATATACCTATTACATTAAAATATATACCTATATTATATTACTAAATAAGCTGCTTAAATTATTATATTAATATGTTGATAAAATTAAACCTAAAATGAAATAAAAACATTTTTGAAAAACGTAATGTGAAAATAAAATAGGTTGATACTCACAATTCCATCGCAAAGGCTTACGGAAACGACCGAGTCAGGTTCACCAGAGACGTTTCCCGAATAGAAACATCCATTAACCTTCACATTGGGTGGTTCTCTCCATGTCTCGTTGTGTTTCACACGAGTAATCTACGACAATAACAAATGTAAATTCAAGATAATTTTGTTTGTTTTATCAATTATTTCGGAAAGCATAAGAACTTATAAATCGCTTAATGCTTGTATATTTTATACAAGACAATAAAATAGGTTGTTGGTCGATTTATTAAAACATCATGTACAGATAATATCATTAGCAACAATATTTTTTGGCATTTCACCAATATCAAGACAGTTACTAAATAATCGTTCGTTACTTCTAAAAGTCTGAATTATATTTAAAATTAAACAAATTATATCGGAAGAGATAAAATAGTCACGCTGTATTAAATATTAATCACGTTTATTATTTTGTAAGACAAAGGCTTTTGTTTTACTATTTATATGCATGATTGTTATGATGAATATTTGATATAAATAAATTATAATGACAAAAGTAGTACCTCATTTTTTTCATTGCGTATACTTCAAACATTTTAGAGATGCATCATGCATATCTAAATTTGTTTGGACAATATAATTATTAATTAATATTATTTAGGTAAGTATATAGATATAAAAGGTAATAACCTGTTATAATATTATTTTAGTTTAAGTCCAACCAGGCGGTAGCCAAGTAGGTAGTTAATAATTATTCATGTCTTATCATCGAATTAGATCAAAATGAAATTGTTATATATAAAATGGTGCAGTGATACGCATAATAATAATATATATTTATTATAACTACCCATTTAAGATACATTTTAGGTAGTACTTTTCATATTTAAATATACATGAAATATATTTTTTTTTACAGTTTGTTATCATTACATAAGTAAATAAGTTAGGTATATATTTCAAAATCAAAGTATTAGGTAGATATATTATTATGATGTAGATAAAAAAAAAAATATGTATGGGTAATTTATGATTTTCAAATTATTTCGTTGTATAAGTACAAGTTATATTATGTAATATGTTATCAAAAATATAATATTTTAAATATTATTGAGGTGCTTATTTTCTTATTTCAGTAGGTACATAGATAAAGTTGTTAATTTACAATATTGTAATCAGTTAAACTATAATTAATTTTCCCACGTAATATTTTGGGTGTAAATCAGGGAATGCTGATATTACGTTCATATTTGTTATTATAATTATTTAATAACTATAATCAATATAATTTGTACTTTTTTTTTACTATAATTGCAATCCAATCGCATACTCGATTCTATATATTATGGTCTATGGGTTTTATCAAACATGTTTAAATTTATAGGTTATGAGTTATAACTATATCTAAAATTTGGCTACACGATATATTTTTTTCTATAGTATAATATATATAGTAATTTATTATTATAATATGTTTAATCGTTTCTTAGATAGCAGTTAAATATTATAATTATTGTAGTAACGTTATAATTCATAGTAATCCAGCTAAATCCCGGAGACTTATTGAAAATAATATCGTAATCGTAACGATGTGGTATTATTATTATTATTATTATTCTTGGGGGCAATACACGCGGTCCTCCCTGACGATTTCACAATCCAACGTCACTCGTATTTAATATTATACTCGCAGACGAACGACGGATTACACGGTCACTGTATATGTGTAACCCCCCTGAATCACATGAGCAATAAAATACGAGATCACACGCTGCTGGGGACGATGCACGCGTATTGCAACGGAATGAAATAAAAATAAAAATAAATGTACCGACGCTGTAATATTATTATGTCCGATGTGTGTACCTACGTAAAACCTATACGGTCGTACAACAGTACCTATTTAATAGGTATATACTTGTATACCTATGCAGTCTTCGGGTCAACAGTCGACATTCATCGTATATTATATGAATAAGTGGCGACGGCAGAAAACACCAGAACGCGTCTCCCGGTGGACACTTTTATTATTATTATATTGTTATACTCTCGTTTAATTGTTTCGACAAGACCGATATTGTATAAAATACATAAAATATACTACATTACATTATAATATTTATGTGTGTAGATGTGTATAAATAGAAAAATTAAATCTAATGGCTGTTAAAAAAACCGTTGGATAAAATACATATATATACAGGGCGTGCGTACCAGGCATGTAGGTACGCGCACTTGTTTCCTTTAATAAGGATTTGAATAAATTCATTATTAATGAATTTATTCAAATCCTGATTTTTGGGACTTTTAAGCAGGTGTCTATATTATATTATGCTTTATAGGTACTTGGGGACCACATTTTCAATTATTTTTATTGATATACCATTTAAGGCTATTTTATATACCAACCTATTTTACTGTAGATTATATAAAGCAGATGATTTTATTTCAAAGTTCGGACGTACCTATAGTTATTAAAATATGTATCGTATACCTGCAGGGATAATAGTCTTGAAAATTGTTTTGTTCAAAATATAAAATATATATATCTATCTATATCTATCTAAGTATCTAACATTGAATCCAGCATTTATTATAGGCACCTAATAACTATTATTAACACTCGAATAACTATTACAAATTATAGAATGCTGATAAATTAATATAAATTATTATAATTTTCAAATCTTCATAGGCACGATATATTAATTGAGCCAGTATTAATGGTCGATGGACAATGGACATATAATATCATTCTCATAGAGCATAACGTTGAATAATAAACTCAAAAACTATTTGTTTGAATTTAAATTTTTATAAGTAAGTACATCAAAATGTTCAAAAACGAGTGATTCAAATTTAAAACTAAGAAGTTGGTATTGCCTAGGAGTCTCTTGAAATGGCATAAAAAAATCTAAGGATTTTAAAATATGGTTCTTGAGTAGGTTATACCTAGAAAAAAATTTCAAAAATCAAAATTTGAATAAAAAGAAAACGTGGGGGGTGAGCATGCTTGATGAATCACCCTGTATATGTATACTGTTTCTTTTTCCAGTGGGTGCTGTGTATATAAGGCATCACTCCAGACTAAATAATTAATTATGCGTAAAAAAAACTTTTCTTCTGTAAATAATTCATACGAAACCCGATATTCTATAATATATATACCAGCTATATATTATACATGTGTATGGATATGTCGGTAACAACTAACAGGTTTGTACAGAGAATATAGAGATGCGTCGTTTACCGCGGACGAAAATCATAGAATTTATAAAACACAATACAGAATAATTGTCGTAAATTGTCTTAGCATAGTTTTACTCGAGCATAGACTTATAATTATTTTTTATCGAACAATTAGTAAAGTATGTACTTATTAACTATAAACGTACCTACCTAAGTAAAAACGAAATCACTGCAGTAGTCAATATTATAATCATAATATTATTATATAGGTAGGTGTTCATATTACGAACATTTAAAAACAGCTCTAGGTGTACTTAAATTATAAGACTTGAGAATGCCGCTATCTTAAACAATTATCCGGATTCTTTACTTGACCTCATCTGCAGAGTAGATTGAATATTTAAAATAAGATAAGAAATAATCAAATAATCAATTTAAAAACATTAGCATATAAATATTGTAAAAACACTTTCTTTTTTCCCAAAAAGTGGGCTTACAAGTACCTAGAAAATATATTATTCATGTACAATATAGCTACATATTATATTATAAAATTAAATCAATAAAAATACTTATACAATATATCGTGGACTGCTTTAAATAAATTATTAGTATATTGTGTTTTTGTGACAAGTGTATTTCACTTTAATATTAGATAAAAATGGATTGTTAAATCCCAAAAATAAATGAATATTTAATATTATTTTGTTGATTATTTATATCTGCAGCAATATTTTTAAAAAGCACAAATATATTTGAATTTTTTATTTGAAGAGTAATTTAACTCTTTTTTCTATATAACACAGCTTAGTTTTTTAGTATTTGGTCTGTAGCAGTGTACAAAAAAATATTTATATACGCCTAAAGAAGTTTTAAAGTAATTACATACATATATTATATTTAATCACGAGTGCATACAAATATCAAAAATGTTATTTAATATTGATTTTTGTCTGGTCTTGGATTTATAAAATCTCCAATTTTATTTTTTTTTTGAAGAATTTATACTTAAATTCAATTTAACATTAAGTAAATATATTATTGATATAGTATACCTATAATCTATATATATATATATTGTATATTTAATAAAAATAACACTATGATTAATATTGAAAAATTATGACTTTATTCAATCGTAAAATCATAGCGTATATGGTATATCATACGAGTTTAAATTCGGTTAAAATGTTCTACAATTTACTTCAAAAAGAGATATTATAATTTTCTAATTATAAAGGTATCTATTTAAACTATAATTTTACCTTTTGATTTTTTTATTGAATTGGAATAAATTATAATTAGGTAGATAGGTAGGTAGGTACTTGTGAAAAATATTATATTTATATTATACATTTTACTATGTAATCGTTGAATAATTGATTAACTTGAGAATAATAAATAAATTAGATTAAAATATTACATTAAAGCTAAAATTAAATAAGTTAATAATAAAATATATATAATATTTAGTGTGTAATTGGCATCTTCAAAGTGCTGCAGTAAATACACGCAGATATTAATATACGAGTATGTACCTACGCCTTACGGTATAAATCATTTCTATAGCGTGCCATAACTATTGCCATTTAATCTTTTTTATTTCAAGTGTTAATCAAATAAATATCTTATATAGACTTGTCAGTTGTCATGTAGCTTAACAATTTGTTAACACTGATGTTAATTTGTTTCTGCTATAGACGATATTAATAATTATGATGACAATTATTAATTTGGTATGGATATTTAAAGAGGATCTAAATATAAAATACCTATAATACATGTATATACGCGTATGTCCTCAAGAATTTAATTATGAATTTGTTTATCTATTAGATATAAAAAAAATTAATTGATCTCGAAAAGAACTAAAGTATACCCTATAAAGCAATTAAGCAAACGACGATTATTACTTCTTTGTCGTCACATAATCAATATAATCACATCCAATTGAATCGCCAAAATATACTTCTTCATGTCACGAGTAAGATATTTTTACATGTAGGTCATTTAATCCGTTGTTCTGATATTATTATATTAATATAGTGTTCCAAACACTAGGAAAGTAATTTTCGTAATAGTCTCCCTATGCACATAAAGAAAAACCTCCTAACAATAATTATTTAATAAAAAAAAATTGCTGGACTTGTAATACAATTTTTTTTAACGAGGAAAATGCATCGATTTCAATCTTATGCTTAATGATATACCATGTACATATTATACGTGTTACATTGAAACTATAAACTGTTTTAAAAACATAATATTTATTTTATGTATATGACGTATGACAGGTACCCTTGTAGGTACCAGCAATTGAAATATAATGTGCAATGCGCTGTTACATTATAGTGTTCCATGTATGGAAACAACATTGTAATGTTATAATGTTTACATCATTATTTTTTTTAAATATTTAAAACGATCACTTACTTTGATATCGGGAGAAACGAACTTGGAGTCTTGAATGAGCACCAAATGAAATAGATGTCCAAATGCCGTAAACTTGTATTGAGGATGAGGATCCCATATAAATGCTGTCTTGTGTCGATATTGCCCAGAGTGGTGTTTAACAAGTTTTTCTCGATCGACTTTATACAATAAAAATAATAATAATAATAATAATAATAACAGCATATCAATTACTGTTTAATATATATTACTATCAAATAAAAACATAATATATTCGATGGTTTGTATATCTTATGGGCATGGCAATAGTATTTATGAGAAACTTACGTCTGTTTTGGTCACCGCCATAAAGAATATCGTGTGTGTGCAACGATTCGGGTATTGACTTGATTGGCTTAACGTATTCTCGTTCGAACCGGCTGGTATCCGACGTATCGACCATTGATGATTTTTTTCTAAGTGATTCGGGAACCATGGACATCGTTTGAGTTTCATCTGAAAGTAAAACAATTTATTATTATCTGATTTTGTACGGCAAAATATGTAATTAAAATTTTAATTATTATTGAAACAACATAATAATTATCATTATGGTTCTGTTACGACCAAATAAAAAATATTTTAATATTGCAAAAGTTGTTCCACACGACTAAACCATATTATACCTAGTAGTAAGGAATCGTCATATTATTATTACTGTCTAACGTAAAAATAAAAAATAAAATATATATGTGATATGAGACATTATATATGTTTATGTGAAATTTGTATATTATCATATTCAAATGTTTTTTTATGTACAGTTTTATTTATACTTCGTTCATCGCTCTTTTCTTGAAAAAATTGAGATTAACATAAAAATACATAAATTTGCTTACAAGTTTTTATATTTTTCCTACTTTTTAGAATAGAAAAAGAAAAAAAACGCTAAATTTATTTTTTTAACTGCATTGAAATCGACTTTTTAAAGTTAACATTTGAAATGTACATAATATTATATTGCAGTAGCACGTGCCAATAAGAAAAAAATAAAAAAAATATGAAATATGAATGCAGTTAATGAAATAATAGTTTTGAAAGTGGTTCAAAATATAAGATAATATATTATACCAAAATTACATTTTTAATTTATCATTCTTACTTTTTGTTATTAAAACTATCAATCAAATCTATCGTTTTTAAACTCTGCAGTTGATTGGTTTAAATTAAAACAAAAACGCAAATATACAGCTGGAATTAAGCGTTCGTCATGATGGTGCGCAGTTAAAATGCTTTTGTAATAATAGTTTCAGGAAACGTCCAACGATTTTCTAATGTACCAACATCGACTTTAACACTTAACGTGAACGACATCTTCGATTTAATGTTACACACGAATACATACGATGCCATTTCGTAACGTCAGAATATTTCAATAATAATATAATATGGCAACTGCGGGTGAGTATTATAAATAATAATAATAATAATAATAATAATAATAATAATATATGTAATAAAAACAAAATAACAACGAATGTGAATAAAAGAAAAATTACGAAGTCAGGCTGCAGGACGACACCACAAAGCTATACCGCCGCCGACGCCGCCGTATGTCTATAAAGTTATTATTATTAATTTAACTGCACACACACATACACACATATAGGTATATAAGTACGCCATACACGTATATTGCGGTGCGCATAGTGAGCAAAAATAAAAAAAAAACGAATCTGGAGGAGCCGTTCTCGGAGAATGTCGTGACTTCCTGGCCGACGTAAATCAATTCAGAGTTTATATACCTATACAATACCTAGGTACGAGGGAGCATGTAAATATTTCGCAACGTTCATTGTCAAGGCCGAAGAAAACCGGGTGCGTTGGCATCGCGTGGTTTCGACTTTATTGATTTTTTTTCTTTTTCGTATTTCGCTACTACATATTAATATTATTATTATTATTATTATTATTAGGACCTGGTATAGAATGAGCTGGTTCTTCGTGAAAGACATTTTTGAACATTGTCCAGGGGAGACATGATAAAAAAAAAATTCAGATTCTTTCATGCACGACATAATATTATTATTATTATTATTATATCACCATCGATATCCATCGATCGATCAGTTGCCGGAGAACCGTAGCTCTTGTGGAATTTGGATATGATATTATAATATTATTAATATTAATATTATTATAATTATTTTAACGGACGTCACGATCGTCCCATTGAAACGAATTTGTTTACATTATAACATTACTCCGACAACAAACGTGTTCGATACGCGTGTATAGGTACGTACCTATATACTGTTCCTTATTCGATCCATTTAAACGGCACTATTCAAATACGTATATATTATGTACATAGAGACTGCAGAGTTCCGCTCAATGTTTGTCTTCGTAAAATATAAATCAAAATGGTTAAACTCTACGTGGGCCCGTGGTACTATTATTATTATTATTATTATTGTGGATATATAATCGGAATCAAGTCCGTAATTTATTATTCACACAAAATTCAAATCATAATATTATAATTTATATAGTATAATATATAATATTACGATGACGGGGTATGCGGTTGTAGTTTTAAATCACTTGAATCGCCCGAATTCAGCGCCACTGTGTGGGGGGGGGGGGGTTTATTAATTTGTACTATAAGAGACCACAAGTCAGTAGATATTTTAACATTTCAGATTCAATTATAAAACTAAAATACACATAAACATCATGCATAATTATAATATTTTTTTTTATTATTAGTTTGCTGTGTTCGAGCTTAAAAAAAACGTGATCCATGATTTATAGAAAACGTTTGATAATAAAAACGTTATTTTTATAATGTCTCGCTTAATTCTAATGTTGAAGTGTTTTCAACGTCATTATCACAACTCTATAACAACCCAATAACTTTTGGTCTTAATGAGTGTTTATGTAATTTATTCTACTAGTATAACTTGGTAAAGTTAACATTTAATTTATCGCAGAACAAAATGAAAATGAAATTAGATATTCTAGAAAACCGAGCGTTCAATTTATTATACATATTAAAAATATTATTATATTGTGTATACTATGTAGGAGCATTACGATAAAAGTACGATTAACTGAAATATACATAGAATAAAGAATGTACTTATATCCCTATACATAATATACTAACTGCTCCCTTTGGATAATACTTCGGACAATTATTGCAAATTCACAGCTCCAACCAGCTAAAATGTAATTTATCACACAATAAAATGATAAAAATATTAGATGTTCTAGAAAAATGCGTTCAATTTATTATACAGTAATATGTTCACCACATAATTATTGTATTATCTACTACGTAGGAATATTACGATAAATGTACGATTAACTGAAATATTCCTTCACAAAATATAAAAAATATTCGTTCACAAAATATAAAAGCTGCAGTAGGTTAGGTTAGGTTAGGTTAGGTTAGGTTATACCTACTGCAGCTTTTGGATAGTATAATGATACTTCGGAAAATTATCGCCATTTCACAGATCCATAAATAATTCTACTCATAATGAGGTATGTAAAAAATATTACGATTAACTGAAATATACATAGAATAAAGAATAAACTTATATCCCTTATATACATAATATACTAACTGCTCCTTTTGGATTATACTTCGGACGATTATTGCCAATTCACAGCGCCAACTAGTAACTTTGTAAAGTTAAAATGTAATTTATTCCACAAAAAAATAATAAGTAAATATTATAGGTACGTTTTAAAAAGAAATGTGTTCAATTTAATATTTATTATACATGTTCACCACATAATTATTGTATTATGTACTACGTAGCCTGCACGTAGGAATATTACGATACATGTACGATTAACTGAAATATTCCTTCACATAATATTATACTTCAGCTTTTGGAAAATATGATAGGTACTTCGGAAAATTATCGCCAATTCACAGCTCCGTAAATCATCCTGCTTATAATTAAGTATGTACAAAATATTGCAATACAAAGAAAAAATATGGTTAAAAACATGATTTGTGAGATTGAATTTATAAAATTTCATAAAATTGTTTTTAACTAATGTATAACGTTAATTAATACAATAATATGCTTAATCACATTATATTATATTTCTATGGTAATATTATAACCACGGATGCAAACAGAATTATATTATTAAAACGTTTTAAAAAAAATCTATCGATTGTTCGAATCCCGCAGGTTTGGTATCTTACCTATACCTCATACCTATACTATAACAACAGTTATCGTCGTTGTCATCGAAATTACATAAATAATTTTTTCACTTATTGTCTTATACTATTATTTACTATTATACCACACGCGCGGTTCGTAATCGTATATAGAACGTAATGTGTACCTACGTATAACGTCAAGTTGTGGGGTGGCCAGTTCGTAAAATGTCCCGTCAACCGGTCCTTTAAGTGCATATCATATATACTCATTCAGAAATACTCACGTTTCGTATCACTATTTACTCACTAAATATAAGGGTACAATAAGATATCGGGACGATTGAAAAGTAAAAAAAAATAATAATACAATTGTCGCCAGACCCGCCGTAAAACTGTTGTAAATGTACACAATAAATGTATATGATAGGTACTCTTCTGTGTTTGTTTTTAAATCTCGAGAAAATCGGACGATAACTATTATTTACCGACGGTTGTGTTGATATTTTTATTTTTCACTATTTTTATTCCGTACATTAGTCGCCCAAGTCAAGTCTTTTTTACGGCAACCGGCGGCGATTATATTATCTACCCACCAAACGAGATGGAATACAATAATGATATTAGATATATCGATTATAAATAACAATAAAATCGCCGTAATGTAAAGCAGAGTACAAAATAATTATTATAAGAAACCATATTGGGAACAGTCTTCGAAAACTGTTAAGCCAGAGCACCCATATAGGTATATTATATTATAAACAATCGTAAATACGTTATTGAATTAGTTTATTTTTTACACTACCTACCTATATAATGGAAGTATAGAATAGCCAGTTGACGCCACGGTTTTTTTCTCAAGTTACTTAAAATCGATTTTGAGACTCTATTTATGTGTTCTCAAAAATATTACTATAGGATTGATAATTGAGACCCCCCCATTCGGGGTCTCGCTGAAATCGATTTTCAGCGAGAGCTCGTTTAGAGTCACAATATTCAGTATTTTCTAGTCGGATTTAAAATGTACAGTGTTGCCACTTTCTGATGGTATAACGAGCTTGCATATATCATTATTACTTTTTTTTTGATCATTTTTTGTTTAAATCGTCAAAACTGTTTCCAAATAAAGCTATGGAAAAACCTCATGCCGTCATGGAGTAAACTACCGAGAGCCTAAAAAAGGTCTCATGGCGGTCAACCTGATAGTAGAATGATTACCAGCGTTGATAAATGTGCATTTTTACATTTTTACACTCGAAAAACTGTACCTGTACAATTTTCCTATCCTAGTCGTTTTACTAATAATTCATCAGCAAATTATCTTCGAATTAATACAAAAACATCTTACCGTATTTGCATAAGTACCTAGGTATGTATTGAAAACTACTATATTAGAAACAGGTACGTACCTAATATACGTAAATGTGTGAATAAGTAATTTTATGGTGACGATTTATACTTCAATGATGTGTACCTACCTATCGCTTTAGGAGTTAATGTAAAACATGGTAAATCTATTTTCACTTATATTTTATAAAAGCATACGACACGTAAATTAAAATATATTTAAGTACGTAATGAAAACGAATGCCAGTGATCTGTATATTTTACATTAATATATTATAATATATATTATGAATGGAGTATATTTAAATAAAACAACGGCATAAAGTTGTCTTATAGATAAAAACACATACCTAGGTATTTTATATTATGGACTATAAAGATGTTGTAGGTATACCTACATTATATCGTATATTTTATTAATATTTTTCATTTTAGCTTATAATCATTATTTTATTTTAATTTAATTTTGGGATTCTGGCCGAAAAAAAGTATACGTAATATTTAATTCACAGTGAGTATAGGTAAGTTAAGTTTTATAACAAACTATAATGCCAGAAAATTAAAAAATAAAAAATAAATAACAGGTTAGTCTGGCCAATATCGTGTACTTTCAAGAATTTAATTTAATTTGTGACGACGAACACCTATTATAATATATATGCATATTGTCATTTTAAATTTTAATACCACACAACATAATTACTATTTTACTTTTATAGTTGGTAGGTACACAAGTAAAATATTTTCATTAGCTTGAAATGTTGAACACCTTTAATAATTTTATTTATGTTATTTTTAATACTATTTTTTTATTATAATAACAAGATTACATAAAAAAAGTATCACATATTTTATTTTATAGTACTAAAACCATAAATTGTATTTACTATTTAAAAAATTTAAAACTAAGTTATTCAATATTACACTTAAAACAAAACTTTTAAAATTACAATTGCAATATATACAGTATACACTTATAAGTATATTACTCTAAAATGATTCAAGTATATAGGCGTCGTCGATGTTACACAGTAAAGTTTATGTTAAAGGAGTTATTTATAGTTAAATGGTAAGATATAACATATTATAACGTTGTACGTACAATTACTATAGTTACATTAAACAGATTTCTACAGTCCTGCTGTACCATTAAAAGAGCACAGAAAAACTTTCTACGCCCCAGTGCTGGAGTTTCAGAAGTACCACACATTTAGGAATAAGGCTTTGTTAAATAAAATAAGCTCTCTGTCTGTCTGTCTGTCTGTCTGTCTGACTGTCTGACTGTTTCTCTCTCGGTTTTTCCACGTGAATTTATATTTTTAAAATGTAAAATTGGGGGGGGGCTCACGAAAATAAAATTTACTTTTTGCACCATGGCACTCCAAGGACCAAAAACCATAATACTTAGATATTTTACAATTTTACATAGTTAGGTACTAGACATTATAACAACTGAAAAATTAAAATTCTCTAAATCATATCAATAATTGTTTATTATCTATATTGAATTTAAATTATAATACAGCTGCTCTAGAATTACGATAACAGCATAAATCTGAATATTCTTATATGATGATAATTTACTGTTGGGGCGACGATAGGATTTATCGACCGAACAAAAATGCTCGTTTCACTTCTGGACTCTGACAGCTCGTGATGGGCCAAGACTGCACACGCTGAGAATTATTAACGCACATTACCTCGGTTTGGTCGACAGACCGTATGATAGTAGTTAAAATGGCTACGTCTCAGACGCTATACAATACAATCACGAAGGTTTCTACGCCGGATCGAATCCTTGTCTACCTACCTTATTTTTTTTTTAAGTTACCAAATAAATAATAAAAATTAAATTAACATATTTTCAAATTCTGTTTGGAAAGGGTTTGAAAAATAAATATTTACATTTCTAATTGATTAATTATAGATTTTGAATTGGTATAGACAAAATAAAAAATAGTATACATACCTAATACTTCGATTGTTATATCGGTTAACACGTCGTATACTGAAACCGGTTTTTTAATAGCTCTACCGTTATATTATAAGTTATAACTTACAACTATAATATGTAAATTAATTAAATATATGTAGGTAAGTTTATACTAGGAACCATGTTTATTAGAAAATGTAATCAACTGTTCGAACGATTTCCAATTAATGATCCAATACATCATGTTCATTTTGTAACTTTTTAAGTAGGGTATAAATAATAGGTACATTAATAATTATAATAGACAAAAAAAAATTGCATTTCAAATAATTCTAAATTTATCTTCTTCAAATTCGAGTCAAAGAAAATTGTAAACCATTAAATATTATAAATGCACAAATGCACAATTAACATGCGGTTTTAAGTAGACGGAACTTTTCTGGACGACGGAGCCCATAATATTATGAATACGTTGTGCTAATATGAAGACAATGCCAAAAACACATTACATAGGTATTATAATATAGAACACAACTCTTCCATAGGTCATGATGAAAGTTGGTGACAATATTATATTTTATGTCTGACTGTATTAATCTATTTTAGTTCAACGATGCTCACGCAATGTACATAATAAGTGCACAATACGATACACAATATTATTATTTATAATATATGAAATAATAATTGCAACAGTAAAAACACGCGTTTCTCTTGTGTCTCGTATGTACATTATTTATAGCCACATATAGGTATTCAAATATTCTTTTAGAAGATACACTTATTATCTCAAAATATAAACGGTTGCAGAAATATTTTTTTTAAGTCAATTTTAAGTCATCACAATTCAATACATTATTGAAGAACAAAATGATATATTATTGTACTATTTTTACCGTTATCATTTTTTAAGTTTTAAGCTTTTTGAATGACGGCATACATTTTTGTTTTTATATTCCAAAGCACAATATTTTTCTGAGAATTTCTATACTTATATAAAAATCGAATATCGAATTTAATTGTTTTGTTTAATGATTTTAAATTATGTAAAAAAAAATATTTCTAAAAACGTTGAAACTTTTCCAAATAGATAATTTGTGCATTTACTGTTAAAAGAATTTAATTGGGTAATTGTATAATTGATTTAAATAATATTTTTTTTTGTGAACACAATTAATATGTTATTAGAAACTAAATACCAATATTAGTAATTTCTGATCAATAGTATTTAAAAATACGAAATACTAAAAATAAAACCTAAGTTAATTTGTATGCTAATTCTACAGAGATTTGTTTGTTGACCTTGTCTATAATTACTCAATTAAAAAAATATTCAATCATCGTTTAAAAAATATTTTTATTTACCAAAAAAACAAAAACTTATTATTTCTGGATGGAACAACTCTCGTAAATGATTTTGCAGGTATTTAAAAATATTTGGATTATTTTTGAAATAGTAGTTTAATATTTTAATATTATAATAGGTATATCGTGTATATATATATATATATATATATTGTATGGTATGATCGAAGATTTGATCATCATAGTATGTTCAGGGTTTCACAGTTTTCACACAATAATACGAATAGAATATAGAGTAATACACTAATACCTCATATTGTTACACATAATATATTATAACATTGCGTTTATTACTAGTAATAGCTGAAGATCGACGAAAAATATAACGAAAAGAGGTCGACAACCGTTGAACTATTCTTCATTATTCAAGAATGGTTTCTCGTTGCAATATCGCGATTCGCCTGCGTTGATTATGATTCGGCACTATAAGAATTAAGAAACATAAATTTAAATAATTACTTAACATTGTGGCCCAACAGGAACTTTTATATTTTAACAATACTCCGTGCGACTATGGCAGTATTATAATATAACTATATTATATAGATTATAACGTAATCGTATATATTTTACAGCTCAGACAACAATGTTAAATTATATGGAATTGGATAAATTTTAAAAACAGAATTAACTATAGAAATTAATTTCTTCGTATTTCAAAGTTTAAATAGAGTAGGTAAATAATCTAAACTTTCTGCAACGTTTGTAAGATATGACGTTTATTACGAGTATGGCAGATTTGTGTGATAGTTGGTGCGTTGGTGTGCAACCACTCGTCCTTGACAATAATATTATTATTATTATTTGTCAGGAGGGAAGTATTAGATGCGACGGGATTATAACATTAAAATGCATTATTGACTGTGAACAACGAGCAGAATATAATAAATCTATTGCGATTTTAATCATATAATCTCAGGATTATTTTTAACCACCAGCTGTAATAGACGAATAACAGTTTCAGAAATCTTACCACCTTAATCTCCTATTAAATTTCATATTTAATTTCCATTTTAACTTTTTTTCGTTTTTTTTTTTTTTATTATCAAACTATTATTGAAGCATTACATCTTGCCACTTTGTCACTTATTAAATACAGATTTAAAAATTGATATTTAATAAATATTTGTGAAGACGTATAAATTTGATATTTGATATAAATATATATATTTATTTTTTGAAACCCGACGCTTCTTGATATTTTACTTAATATTACACAATGTAGAGGAGATTAAGGATACTGCGGGTCTGCAGTGAGCGTAAATATTATAATACTTCGTTATTAGCTTAAGAAATTTACTTATATCTGTATTAATACGGAATGAACTTGGTATTGTGATTATGAATATTCTCGATGCATATGAAAATGTACAATGCATTTGAAGAGATTTGGCAAAATAGGTACCTATATATTTTTCGAGAACGTTAAAAAGGAAGTGCCATAATAATGATGCGTCCTCGTTACTTATCCCCGAACACTTAACCCTAATGGTTGGATATAATATGTTATTATAATACTATATGCCAAATTCCAATGAAAAGGTATTGAAGCACGTGCAATAGCTTCAAATCAGTTAAATCGACCGAGCAGGAATGGAAGTACCTACTATACAGGTAGTAGTCTATTAGTCTAATAGTAGGGTACTGTGAGTTTAGCCCTAATATAAAAAACCACGAGCGACCACGATTTTAATTCTTTCTTAATATTATTCACGATACTTGGTAATAGTAAATTGTATCACGACTCAGAAGTAATATTTTATAATGCACTTCTATACAAAGGCAGGCATTAACTTATCTAGTAGTTAGTTGATTTTCTAATAAGCTTGTGAGCTTAACTAGTTTAATTGACAGTTTGAAAGCTTTTCTCAATTGATTTAAAAATAATCTATCAAGTTAAACATTTTTTAAAATTTTACGATTTTATGGTTTCATGCATTTTATACAAACATTGCTATTATTTTTCTTGATAAAATAAATTTGTATGTAGATATATTTTAGTAGATTATATGACCTTAAATAGCTAATATATTTTATATAAAAAAAATTAATATTAGTTAAATTATTGATTGAGATGTGTTACATACTTATATGTGTATTGTGTATTGTGTATAATTAAAATATTAAATAATCATGTAAAGTAAAATAGGTATATGCACCGTACATTACAATAAAAGGTCAATGAAATAGTTAATTGTAATTTAGGAAATTAGAAATGACGCAGCTACTTTCTATGTGATCCATATATTATATCTATATCCTAATTTTATTAAACAAAGTAGATGAACTTTTTTTAAACTGAGTTAAGTTAATATTTTTTTGACCATGTGTTCTTACTAAGAACTTCTTAACTTAACGTAACTTGAGTTAATTATTTTCATTGATTTGCCCAACTTTGCTTATATGTATAGGTACAAGATGTTTTATTATTTAAAAACTAAAAGTTATATGCAAATTCCTTCAATAAGATTCACTACGACTTTCCAGTAATACCTATACGCCTATATCTAATCACCATACTTAAAATTGAAACGAAACTCAGGGTGAAAGCTTACCCAATAATTGTACGACAATACGATTACGTTAGAGTGAACTAGTGCAGAGATGACAGTGTCGAATCTAAAAACTTAATTACATACTGCTATCATATAAACGTCTTCAACTTAATTTCAATTTTGTTTCCAATAAAAAAAAATATTTGAGAATGATTATAGCTTTGAATATTCCAATGTTAAATGAATAAATTTAAATAAATTGAATATAATGATAATTGTTGAGCTGTGGTATTAAAGCGTGTATATATATATAAATCGATGTTTAAATCGTATATCAATTATTATAAAGTGTTAGAATAAAGTATTATAAAGACATTAAAATAAAAAATGTGATTTTAATTTCTACATCAAAAAACATAAATGATGCCCCATGGGCTGCACAGTAATCCATCATTTGTGTATAGAAACTAGAAAGCAGCCGTTTTCTCCGTGCTCTCTTTAATAATATTTATAAGACTAAAAACCCAAAAGTAATAAGCACTGAGTCAATTTAGGTCACAAAATATAACCAAACATGAGGATTATTCACTTTAAAAATATAGTATAATGTATACATTTTGTCAAACACGACTCGATTTACATATTTCATCGACGTTCGTAGTGACGAATAATCCAATGACAAATCATTCTTCAAAATGTAATTCTACTGAAGTGTAGTGCACAGAATACGAATAATATTCTTATATAATGAACCACTGTCTTCAGTCCTGTAAAAACCACGTTACAAGGATTTATTCAACACTCCATTCTCTGCCATCTAACAAATAATGTACTCCACTATAAGTGACGTTTAATTAATAATCAAATTAAAATGGTACCATTATATCGATATTTCACTTAATCGAATTATTGAATAATATTCTGATACGAGTTCATACTTGAAATAATTTCTGTTGAAACAAATATGACGAGTTCTTAATGCAAATTAAAAATAATAATATATTATAATACACAGCCGTACAGAGCAAATCACCAAGCATGGTCACCGCCTTTTTTCTTTAATAATTCAATTATTCAAAATTTGATTTTTGAAACTTTTAAATATACTTAAAGACCATTTTTTTCAAATTATTGAAATTTTTTTTACTACTTATGGAGTATCCTGCTCAATTACAAACTGTTTTTTCAAATGAGAACCCCTCTTTTTTCTTCTGTAAATTATTTAGTGGATATTTTTTTCAACAATGTCAACGTATCAGAATTAAGTGGTCCAAGTATAATAATTACTAGATCCAATATTCTTTCATCTATTTTATATTTTTGTGAAATAATTTTGAAGGACTTATTATTCATAGTATAAACATTTTAACAACTTACTTAGAAACTGCTCGTTTTAATTAAATTTTCAAACTAAGTTTACTAATTTAAATAATATTGTTCAATATTTTTTATATACGCAAATATTAAATAAACAAACTGAAAAACTTGATTCTGGAAAGTACAACAAGTGCAAACAGATATTATTGCTGATTAATAATCTAAAAAAAAAATGTAAAACATTGTTTACTGAATATTATATCAAATAGTATTATCGTTGCATTTAATTAAAATACAAAATATACATCTACAGCTCTTGCAATTGATTAGGTTGTTTATTGTATAATAATATTTACACACATAATTGTATATCAATTTTCAATTTTATTTATGTTTGTCGTAATTACGGAAATTTATTTTTTACTAAATAAATTCAATAACTAAAGAACCAAAAATATATTGGCTGTTGATATTAATGAAACAATAGACCGCCTAATGTATACAAATTATTAAAATAATTACTGACGGGATGACTGGCTTTACTCTATAAGCAATACTATCCAATGAAGTACGTATTATGATGGTAAAATTAAAACCAATGAGATAAATCATCGCATTAGATAAACTCAGTTGAACGGAGCTTGGTTTAGGTTCTATTGCTTATATGATTTTTTTTTATTTTAATTATAAGGACTCATAATAAAAATTACCATATTAAGGATGTTTATAATTTATTAAATAATGTAACAATAAATTATTATTTATTATCACGTGAGTAACCTTGTATTAAAATGTCAAGTTGTGAATGTTGTGATATATTCAAAATTACAATATCTACTATCATCATAGTATAGCTATAAATATTGATTTCGCCGTAATTAAAGAAATAATATTATAATGCATCATAGATGGTATTCCTTTCATTGTACCTAATAATTTAAAAACTAAGTGTTTATGGTATACCTACATGTATATTGTTTTTTTTTAATGAAATAAAAATAGGAAATGATCAAATCAATTTTTCATGTAATATATACTAAAATAAAAAAAAAATATACTATACATACAATTAATATAATATATTATTATTATTATTTTTTTTTTTGTAATTACAACTACTAAAACTGTCTTTTAAAAAAAAAAAATAAGTGTAATTAAAATTGGGATATTATTTTTGGGTTTCTTGCAGTTATCATTAAAGTTGAACATTACTCTTAATTCCAAAAAAAATTCTATCGATATTATTTCAGTTCAAATAATTTATTATTATATGCATAAAACTATTAGAGTAGAATAGTTCAACAAAAAGATTCGAGTCATAAAAAAATACACAATATATAATATATATTATGTTGGAACTATATCAACAAACACAGAATAATCTTCATTTCTACTACTGTAGGTAGTAAATGAATTGAAACGTATTGTATAAAAAAAAATAAGCTTCAATTAAATCAACTCTACAGGTTAATTCACTATTATATTATCATTAGGCTTCTGATCCGTTATCAGTTATTATAAATACTATATCCTTATTAATTATTTCATACATTTGTGCAATCTTTTATGCTTATTAATTAGGATGAACTTGTAATAACAATTAAATATTTTATTCATGAAATGTAATCTTATTTAATTTTAAAACTGATCTCCGTGGAGCCCATCGACTATATTTTTAAAACAGTTATTTCTTGTATTATAAAATGATTGACCTTATTTATTTGCTACAAATAATAACATAAAAAAACGTTTTAAAAACGGATGTGATGTGTGAATACATTAAAATAATATGTGTTTGGTTGATGATATAATAGCTGCTTAAACATTAAATTCTAAGTGCTTGATAAATAGATTTAAAAAAAATAACTTGAACTAAGAAACTCTTCAAATTGATCACATGGCTGGCTTAACCGAGACTATATTTTTGAATAATTACTCTCATCAAATTAAATCGTAATTATTTTTATAACTTTTTTTTTCGTACTAACTATTATACTGATTTGATGATAGTATAAAATTAGATTTGACTTAAGTTGATTCATATTATATTGTATAGGTGCATACATTATAAACTTCACGTTTCGTATAATAAATTATGATAATCTACAAGCGATAATCAATTAGTTTACAGACGTGTACAGACGTGTACATAGTATGTCCACCTATCCAGTAGTACATAATATACCTGTACCTACCTTCTTAATGTATACTATCTATAGGTAAGAATAATTACTTTAATGTTCCCGCGAAATGGAAATCTTCAATCATACGTTTGTCGTTAAATAATTAATCTACACATATGTAAATCAATATACAACACATAATAATCTGGAAATTTAAAAAAAAAATTACATATTTTGACACCTGTGTGACAATCTTTGCGTTCCATGCATACAAATAATATTATTTGCCTTGAATACGCTACGTATATTATAACACTGTTCGTTCCACGTGCTATGTACCTATACCACGATTACTGGTTTTGGTGTTTGGAGACAATCCAACGGAGGCGCATTGAATCATATTATGTCAGTTAAAAAATCGTATCTTATTAGATAGGCGTGTATCGTGCGGCATTTGAAAATTATAACATGAATAATATGTAACCGACCATCGACGTGTGACAGCGGATACGCTAAGATACTATACCGCCATACAGAATTAATATGTACATTAAACCTAAGCTTCAAAATATATCAGGTACATTAACCTTACTTAGGTAAACAAAGGGCGAACATCCAGGCAGCGCAAACCGCTAACACGTGTTCGGTTAGGGTTCAATAGATTTGTTTACGTGATATTGGATATAATGGCGACGACGGGATAAATAAGACGTGAGCTATATGAATTTTATTCAAATTTTCTGTTAGCAACTTTAATATGTTGTGACACTATAGGGACACTGTGCAACTGATGAACCGGTAGTTGGTAATGAGGTATAGGCGGTAATTAATTGAATAATTATATAGTTCATTATAAGTACTATAATTGCCGGTAAAACGTGAACTGTTAGTTAAAACTAATTTAGCGCTATCGAACATTGGTATATAATCAGATACATATTGTATCATAATAATATATCAATAAACGGTTTTCATAGATTACAATTGCGTATAAAACAAGTACTTAAGTGAGTTATTATTAGTTATATTTATTACTGTGTGTTGATTTTATTTACTGATTTAAGATAAATGCAAATTATTACTGTAACCAATTCATATTACTGATCAGTGCTTAATTATATACGTATGTATCTACACATAATATAATTTATCGTGATATAGGTATAAGTTTAAAGTTGCACACTAACATAATTAATCAATAATTATTATCATGGGGCCTACAAGAGTAATTTATCAAATAAAATACTAAATACGGTACCTACCTATCATTGAGATAAATGTGTTTTAGTATAATTTATTTTTAAATTAAAAAAACAACATCTGTACATATATATAATATATATTATATATATCTCCATGGCATATATCTGCATATTATATCTGCACATGCCACAATGAGAATATTTGATCAATGCATTTAAAAGCGCGAATGACTTGATTAACGAAGCCACACATTATAATGGCATTTCTACAGGAGAATTAATTCAAAAAAAAGTATGGTGTATTCAATTGACTATAATATCGTAGTAAGAGCTCAATCGTATTTTCGGGAATCAATTAACGCCGAATAAAATATGATCACTTCATTATAATATTATAATAGTTGTTCGATTGAAACTATTCCTGAGCTATATTATGGATAGATAATTGAATCGCCCCCGCCCATATGATCCACAGTATGGTTACTCTGAGTCTAAAAGTTTCCAAAAACTGTAGGCGTGTAGTCGTTTTGACCCGATTTCACTGGCGGCCACGAGCGCGCGTTTATATTATATTTTATTGTTCACGGCGCGTTTCATTGTTTACCCAAACGATAATCTGCTGGAGCCCACCCGCCATCAACTAAAACTTCTCAATTTAAATAATTCGGTACGAATTTCCTGTTTCCGACAAATAGCTATTTCGCCGACACCGGTAATTGACTGTCTATACATCATTATTATAATTCTATCCACGCGATTGTACTATTACACATACACACACACACACACACACATACGCACAAGCACACACACGCGCGCGTTCCGGAGACTTTCCTCGACAGGTCGTCGCCGTCAAGTGTAATAATATTTTGAACGTTTTACATACAAGTATATACAACTATATAGGTATATATATATGTGTAGCGTGTCTACACTTGACCTTCTGGTGTCTTCTGTGAAGTTTAGTACCACAGACGAATCATCGATCGAAACAATCGAAAATCAACAGCTGCGCTCATCAAACTTAAATTGTTCCATTGAATAAAACATGCTACCATTCCATATGTATATATTTTAACAAACAATATTTCAATACAACAATGGTGTATCTGTGAAGTTTCTTATTTACATTTGTTACATTATTACGTATTGAATAAAAAAAAAACGTGTACACCGGTATATAAATTGTATGCAGCGTATTATATATTACATGTCTCTCGTCTCCCTTGTAAGGCGTAGTGCGTACCTACAGTCAATCAAACATACATAATATTATTATATCGTCATAATTTATAGGTATACGTGGACGCGCGGAATCATGCGAATAGGATATATTTTTTAATATTAATTATAGGTAGGTGTCTCATATAATATGTAGGTAACCGTCTACCGTTGAAATTTCATTTTACGATTCAGATTTGTCCAAACCTATGATATTATTATTGCACAGTTCGAAAAACTACGAATATTTTGAAAACTTTCACTATTAACTGTTTTCCCCCCCGATGAGAAAATATACTTATGTGATATTTATTATTATTAACGATAATATATATTTACGATTTGTATCAATAGTTGTAGGTATCTAATAAAGGTGCATAGAGTTTATAGATACTAATTATTGTAGCAAACACAAATACATAATATTATAGATATTATAATATTATACAGAGTGTCTATATACACATGATCGAGTTGTGTAATACACGTTGGTCGACTAACCTTTATGTCTTAAACCTATACCTATACTGTTGGAAATATTTCTCTCACAGAACAAGATTTAAAACAAACCAGGACAATACAAAGTAAAAATATTGTCATGCAAGCGGTATCTGCCTGGAATATAACTGCCTACCAATTAACGGCATAACTGTATTATAAAGACGATTGGTACTTAATATGCAATATATCATATTTGAATTTTATGTTCTCGAAACTACGCGGACAATCACAATGATAGACGAAATATATTAACATACATATTATTATTATACAATAAGCACGACAATAATAATGCATTAATAAATCATCTGTAAACATTTAAAATAATTTCAGTATAATATGACGATCCTATTTTACTCTACACTTTACGATCCCACTACAAAAGCCATGCCTATTTTTAAATGTTAACAAACACATTGACCCGTTAGGTTAGATAATTTTCTGTTGCTCTGCAGGATAGAAAACAATACCGCAAACACCAGAACCTAATCTCAAATTGAACACGCCAAACAGGTAAAATATTGGTCAAGTATGTGTCGAGAAATTCACACCTACCATAAAAATGACAGGTACTTTACCACAAAGGTATATTCATTACTATTTTAATAAGACTCATAAACAAATAATACACCGACGACAAAAAGTAATATTTAATAACTTAAGATATATATATTGTAATATGTATGTGTAGATATTTTAAACCAATTATCCGTATTCATCAAACAAAATTTAAAAACAGTATAATATTGTAGGTACATTGGATATAAATTCATAGTTTTTATAGTCAATTATACTATGAAATACAAATAAATCAAAAATGATACCAGCTAATTTTTTTTTTTTAATTTGATTTTTGTCGGATTTTAACTCAGCTAATTTATATACCTATTATAGGTACTGGATACAATATATTGTATTATAATGTATAATGTACACACGTAAGTACTAGGAAGGTACATAGGTAGTAAATAAAATTGTTAGGTAAAAAAAACATTAGGTATTAATATCTCATAATTTTTTGTAAAAAATTTATATCGATTATTTTTATGGTTTTTTTAATCTTTCGTCCGGAATCAAATGAGTGATTTTCGTGGCGATAATATAGACCCCTTTTATCTATTCTCCTATACTGGTATGACTCGATGAAAATATGGCAACCCTATAACAGGTATAGGTATAGGTACATATAATTAGTTTTTAAAATATTAATTATTCCATGGGCAGATGAGCAAGTCAAAAAGGCATTCTTCGATCGTCTCCTGCAAGTCTTCTGTCTATTATCCGGAGGTTATCCTTCACACGGTTTCCAGCAGCCACTATGTCCTCGGGCCATAGACCCGCCCAACGGTGAGTCCCATTATGACCCATTATGGCCAATTAAAATTATTACGCTAGTCTTGGATAATCACTGTTACTTTTATCATTATTATTATTATATACGAGGATAACACCTATTGAATGTCCACCGTCATCTTGGCTACACTTTTATTTCGATTCACTCGTCTTATTCGTAATTTGAAATGTTAAGACAACGTTTTACGTATTACGGTACCCATGGAGTGTTATGCAATATTAATACATATTTTTGAATATACATTTTGAACATTAAAATATAAGTACGTATACGTATATGTTTCATATAGGTTATATTATAATCGAACACAATAATTTAGAATACTGTTAAACCATATTTCGAGTATAATATTAGATAAAAATTATTATATTTTGATTTTTTAATATTCACAACTTAATTCAATAGGGACGAGTTAATAAAATTATACTAAATGCTTGCAGATTGCTATATTAGATTTATAAGATAAGTATAAAGTACCTACATTTACCTCCGCGGTAATCCTATTGGACAATATAGAAAATACCAAATAATGTATCACCCTGGAATCAATCAAAACAAATCACTAATACCCATGATATTATATTACTATACTTGAAAAAATCAATCAGTTTAACAAAATAAAGTAAAGACAGGACACATGGATAGGTGTAAAGGTATTATGCCCGAAGTACAACAAATAATTACTTATAGCTAATATGATACTAGTATAGTTGTTCTCAAGAGTATACCTATACATAGTACATAATAATATACAATATGATACATAAAATATTTTATATCTGTAAAAATAAATAATTTTCATTAAGACTATATATATAATATAGTGTCAATATTATCATATAATTTTTGTTTATAGCATACCTATACATATATTATAGGTGAAGGTAATTACAAACTGTATTGGTAAGCAATATTGAATTCAAGGATTTTAAAACGCATCGCATTCTCACAGTCATATCAATAAAAATGAATTGATCTTAAATCGTCTAATTGATATTTAGTTACAGTAGAACAATTCTTTATAAACAGGGATAGGCTAAATGGTTTATCTATACAACGTAGGTAAGTCTAAGCTTAATACTGAATAAATAAATCATTATAAATATTTCTCCGAGATAAATTCTTTAATACCTAGAATGAAATAGCTAAAGTAGTAAAGTCTATTTAGGTTAAGATTTATAAAAATACTTTCATGAATCTATTTAATAATAATTCATTTGCAAATTTTCTTGTAAACTGTAATGTCTCCGTCAAATCGTCTTTGCCCCATAGTACATACACAACACCAATTACCTCACAATTACTTAAAAGTCCCTACACTTTCTCATTTGACTAAGTCCCGCTTCCTCCATTCAACAATAACTCACCACACTAACCAATTAATAAAAAGACTGTCTTCCTGTTCAAATCCAGACAATTCCTCATAGAAGATTGAAATGCTCTTGGCCTAGAGATTGCCTGGCTTGACCTGTCGGGTGAATGGGTGACACTACTGAGTACTGAGTACCCTCCCATTCTGTTGTATACACTGTTATTTTCTTTCAAAAAATTACTTATTGCACAAAATGATGTTTAGATTATATTTATTCTTTTAATTGAAAAAAATTGAGCACTTTAGAATATTATAAAAATGTTTAAATCTAATATTGTTATTTATTTTTTACAAAGATCATTTATTTTTAATTGATTTTAAATTTCTTTAATAAAATGAACCTAACCTAACTTGGGTAATTGGATCAAATGTCACAAAATAAATTATTTAAAAATAAATATTTCTAGGTAGTAGGAAGTTTTTAAATTTAAATGTCTTTCATAAAATAATTTGTTGTTTCTGGTTTCAGATTTATATAACAGTTCAAAATTGTTTTTACAACTGCAATTCTTTTATGAAATATGGTGTAAGCATTTTGAAAACATTTTTATTTGTAAGTACCTACTTATATAGTATTAGACACTCCTACCTCATTTTATAACTACAGACCTCGGGGTGTGTAAGTCGTGTAAATAAAAAAAATAAATTACAATATTTCTAACCTACTCACGATTTAAAGAAATAACATTTTATTAAAAAAATCAAATATTAATACATATTCATCGATGTATAATCAATCTATGGAGTTAGGCCTATGTAATCATAACGCCCACTTTATTATTTACATCCAATATGTGCCGATCATCTAGCATATACCTACATAATAGTATTATACGTTATCCATTCATAAAAGATTAGTAACCTATTCATGATCGTGTATTGAACATCATGATTGCTTATTATTTGCTATTTTAAAATATAAATAATCGTTTTTACAATTTTTATGTGTATATATTCGCCTAATAAGTTTCTATAGTGTATAGTATAACTCAACATAACTCTTTATAAGTATACGAAAATTATGCCATATTGTGACTAAGGATTTATACATTTATTATAAATTATAATACACATAGCCGATTATAGATATAACGTAGGTACATTGTACATCTTTTAACAATGGACACTCAAATCCGAAATGTATTAACTTGTTTCGATAATATTTCGTTTTGGAAAATTTAAGTCACGTGCAATTCCACAATGTTATATTTCCCTTGTTTTTTTTAAACCACTGCAGCGTTTGTAGTCATTGAACCACTATATTATATACTTTTGACGTTTAAATGAGAATTTTTATTATTTTTTTTATCACAAGCAGAATACTTTTCTAAACAAATATTTATTGAATATATGGAACAAATAGTTTTTTAGTAATATATAATTAATTTTTATTATGAAGGTTTCAAAAATATTTTTTGGTATTATTAAATGAGCAATTCATTCGTACAAAAAACGGAGCTGAATTATATTAACTGTACAATTATGATAGTTTAAAAATGTATTTATATACATGATATTATGTATTACTTTTTAATTTTTACTATAGATTATTTTATTATTATTATATTTATTATCATAACATTTATATTAATATGCGCAATGCATCATGTTCATCATATATATATATATATATATATAAATAACTATACCACTTAGTATAACATATAAAAGGTTATTTGAAAAAATCATATGGATATGTGAACTATTTTTTAAAGCACACAATTCAAAACTACTTTCAAGTAAAGAAACGTATAAGCAAAAACAAATATTAATGTAAACACATCTCTACGTAAATTATGACTTATTCGTAAAATGTTAATACTTCTTACAGCATAGTGGCACATAAACTACAGTAAAGAAACGGCATAATTTATATTTAAAACGTGTGTTTCGAAATAAACAATAGACGAAAATGATAAATCACTAATGATAAGACACATATAGATCGAACCGTGAACATAATGTGTGAACTTTTGTTGGAAATGTACGGATTTTTTTATATTATAGATATAATTACGAACCATAAGCAATGTTTAATTAATATCACTTTTTGCTCTTCATCAATAAAATTACTGATATGAACGATACGTCGATAGTAATAAATATGAAAAAAGTTATTTCAATGTAGGTGCTTAACTATTTGTAGTAGAAAAGTAATAGGTTTTCAATTTTAGATAAACCGTAGTATGTTTGTTTGATTTTTTTAGAAAACATTATTTTGTACGTGAAAATATGTGACTAAACAAAAGTGATATTTTAGTTTTAATTTACACTTTTTACAACCTTCTGTAATTTATCAGTTATAAAATATTTAATTTATTTTTAAGAGTTTATGGGATAAAAGTATTAGCACCGTATAAGTATAATTACTTTAAATTACTATTATTATTATTTTATTTTTTAGCACTTTTATAGCACAAATAAGCGTAGGTATATTTTATGATGATGCTTTTATTAGTACACAATATTAATCATTTTTTTATTTCACGTGGATTTTATTACTAAAAATAATAATTAACTTTTACTTATATCAAAATTGTATTGCATTAATAGGTCACCTATATTTGATAGATTGTATTTCTAGAAAGCAATTATTGGGAATAAATAAGTATATCCATATTATTATATCAATATATCTAAATATCTATAAAATAATTTAATTAACTTCTAATTTAATCGACGCGGTTTAAATTTTGGAAATCGATGTTATCCATGGACATCTATGATCAGATGCCTATACTACAACATAATTATCATAATTATTATGCTTTACTCCTTTAGTGCATGTCAAAAATTAATTTCTATTCCAAACACAATATATTATGTCTAAATTAAGATTGGAATAAAACGATTTAAAAAGTGTTCATATATATAGCCCATGTTTAGTTTATCTAATTATACACATTAAAACTAATGAATATTCTAAAATCACTATGGATGCCTATCGTATTATTATTTAATATAAAATAAATCTAAATTATATTATAATAGCCTTTAAGACGTCGATTAAAATATGATTTGTCATTGAATTCAAAAAAAAACTAAAAAGCAAATAATAAGTACCTACCTATAGGTAGATATGTTAAATACCTATCTTATTTTAAATCATCATTGATGAATTAATAGCGCCAAACGAATTATACATATATTATATTAGAAACATTAAAACATTATCGTATTAAATTAAATATAAAATAAAGGAACAGAATCTAAAAAAAAATCTCAGTGTAATTTATTTTATTTTACAATCAACCCGAATTGAATTATATTGTATATATATATTTAAGCCGTTTAAGAAAGTAACAACAAAGTCTACTACAGATGGGCCATTACATTATACGACGTGGTGGAAAATAAATATTTATGTGTTTATTATAAAAAAAAAGATCCGTAATAAACGTACCTATCACGAGTCACGACTGCTGTATAAACTTACATAAAGCCATGTCTAACAAATGTGTATTATGTTATTGGTTTCTCAATAACAAGATAAGATCAGACGAGAGAGAGAGAGAGAGAGAGATAGAGGGATGGACCACAAAACCCTTAATTGCAGGACTGAGGAAATCCAAAAAAAAAAAAACAAATTAGTTTTACCTAATACTAAAAAGAAGTCATCGGACCGGAACGAAGGGTAATGCTGCTGCAGTAATATACCTGGTCAAAGAAATTGGTCAACCCACGGAGAGTCGAGTTGCTTTAAAAGCAGAAAAATACAAGTCGTTAAAAAATATTATTCTTTGTTATTTCTTATATTTGTATCAAGGTAACTAAACAAAACAGGTTATTAATGATTTGCTTACGATTTAAACTTAAACGCTGATAACCTAATTAAGTAGGTGCAGATTCTGCTTGCATTTAAGATTTTTTTTTATCAAATACACACCCAAACCTTTAAATTATGACTTTAATCTTAAAATTGAATTCTCATTTTTTTATATTTCTTTGTAGTTTACAAGAAGTTATATTATTACCATGCAATTACTTACGAATTTTGAATCTGATATATTTTGAGGTACGCGTATAATGATAATTTATTAATATAAAGTATTTTGAACATAGATGTCAAATATTATGAGACGATAATTTTATTGTGTTTTTAATCATGGTTATTAGTCTAAATCTATATTTGTATACCAAAAAAATAATATAATATAGGCATACATTTTTTTTAGATTTAGTATTTTATTATTTAAAATGATTTTAAAGCATGTTGAATGAAACAATGTAAGTATGTAGGTATTGATTTTCATATTTTAATATACATTATATACTGACGTATATTATAAATAATAATTATTTAAAGACAACACGTATACTTAAAATTCAAATACAGCTATAATATATTGCTTAGATCGGAACGTATTGTTTAAACGAAAAGTAGTATATATACATTATAAAATGTAATCATCGCATGTGAAGTATGATATATATGATACGCGGTATATAAAAGGCTGAAAAACATTAACGTATTTTTAAACGTCTTGTTAAACAAATACTTCAGTATCGTGACCATTACGTCTAGACAAATGGAAATGGAAAGAACATCTTGTAGTAGGTATATACCTATATAATAATATATATTACGTGATTTTAATGATTTAAGTGTCTTACACAAAATAAGTTAGTGGTCATCAGTATACCGAAATCGTTAAACCACCTATAAAATGCGCTTCTATATATATATACGAGGGTGACCTACGGTGGTAAAAAAAAAATTTGATTTGGATGACGATCGTAATATATTTTCCGATACCGAAACAAAACCTACAGCACTGGTAAAACGATAATTATTTAACTGCAGATCGCTAATACCTATATAGTTCGAAGGATAGGGATCGCCTTCCCCATATTATCATGTTCTGTAAGTAATATTATGTATACATAAGTACCGTTACGAAGAATTTCTCGATATTATTCCCGTACCGTATGTGCACAATGTTATAATAATTTATACGTGTTTTTATTTACTTTAATAATATTATTATATCTATGTATATGGATTACATGATCATGGTTTACGGTATTCGTATATGCGGTCGATAATTTATACAGAAAATAATAATTTCGAATAAACGGCCAAGTTAAAGAAAGTAAAAAAAAAACAACCATAACTTGGAACACAAGTCTTTGTGGAAGTAATAGTTTCTTGATGAGAATATGTTATTGCATAAAAAAAACACGAGCGATTATTATGAGAACGTTTTTTCTCGATTAATCGTGAAACTTAGCAGTTTTATTGTTTTCTGCGAAAGAATTTCAAAGATACTAATAAGCCGATCGCCATAATTTTTTTTTTCATACTACTCATTATTCCTGCATAGGAGTAGTTGGTATTGTCTGTCAAACGATCGGTACCGACGACGGTGTAGGTCCGGTGTGGAATATGCGAAGGTAAACGGTTTTGACAATATTCAGAGAAAATACTTGGATTTAGTTATGTTGTGTATTATACAATAATTAAAATTAAAATATAAAAAAATAAACTTGTGTGTAGGTATATAAATTAAGGACGTAGGTAGTTATAGTTATATATTGTATCGAATTGTAATATTGTGTAACATTATTTCTATAGAAATATGTATGGGTTTAAATTATATATTTTGCACACTTGTAAAATTTACTTAAAGCTGTTTATTATCTATATTTATTATTTTCATTATTTTGGAACAGATTTTAATTTAGTATAAAAGCAAAAAAATCATAATGACGTTATGTATTGTGCCTATTTAAAACTGACAAATACTAAACTTAAAAATTGATAAAAACCATTGTCATTTTCAGTATAATATATTTTTACTGGGAATATCACTAACTATATTTGTTCGAATACATAATTTTACATTCAAATTTTTATTACTATTTCTACTAAAAAAAAGTATAACATTTTTTTTATTCGAAATCTCTGTCATTTTGATCATGTTTTTTAAACAATTGGAAACAACATAGGTACATTTTTAAACTTTTGATTTTCGTAATTTGCCATAATTGTCGGAATAACCAATGCATTAGTTACGATAAAGCGATAAAAAATAATACAAACTATAATGTTTGTAGGAAATATAATAACGTTATCTCAGAAATATTTCAAAAAAAAAAAATTATTTATACTAAAATATTTCAAATAAAATTGGTGTTAATTTATTCAAAGTTTCACGAAACGTTCTCAACTGTAGACTGTAGTTGACATTTTGACATTTCACACAATATAAAAATAGGTATTTGTATGTAAAAAAAGTTCTTTTAATTGTATGTAATTAGGCATGTGATAGAAGTAATGCCATCAGGAAATCGGTAAAATGTATATTACTTCGCTTTTTTTGAATCCTAAAAAATGTAAAACATGTATAACATATTATGTTTAAGATAAATTAATAAAATTATATTTTATCAAATATTTTTAGAAACAAAAAATAAATTAGTAACTAAACGTCTAGACATTAAGTTGTCTAACATCGAGTGTCTAGAAAGGCTGACTGAAAACAAGAATTAAAATAATTTTTAAATTTGGATGTTTGTGATCATCATTTGACTTTAGGTGTCACACAAATAAGAAGAAATTTCAATTTTATTATTATTTTTTCGCAGATCATTATTCAGCGTTGTCAACTAGGCCATTATTGCTACAAGGACAATTTAAATTTATAATCCATTACTTTAAACTTTAAATAAAGGTACTTACGTAATATTTCATTTATTTATTGGAAGTAGTTATATGATGTTATTTTATATTTTATATTACCTTATAGGTATATAACAAACTACAATTTATAGTTATTTAATTAACTGTTTTGAAATTAATTTCATTTACCCAGTGACCTATAAATAAAGTTACTTAGTGACCTATCAATAATGTTTTAGATTAATCATCGTTATTGAACGAGTTATACAGAAAATTGAATGATTCCAAACCGAGAGAAAATAATATAACATGAAACTTCACAATACTTGTCCAAAATATAATTTGATATCTCAATTTATAACTTTTTTCATAATTAATCAAACAGTCATCTACTGTAATCTTGTAAAATAATATTTAAAGTACATACCTACACTAACTTGTATATTATAATTCCTACAATTGTGTAATATCTTTTTCATAATTATTACATTTCTATAGATTTGCTGACCATCATAATTTTGTTAAGTAACCTTCGAAATTACAAAACCTGAATTGTCTTATAATTATGTGATATGACTGTTACAGTTAAAAAATTGAGTTAAAATAATTATTAATTTTCTTTTAAAATTCCGTTGGCAGCTGTTGGGTAGCTTACGGCATATTTATTCGGAACTTGGTTAAGTGAATGTGACAATTTTTCAGTAAATAAGGTAGGTATCAAGTGGAGCTCAAATTACAACGAAACAAAATGTTTAATAATTCGAAAAAAAAACTTATCTATAGCAATATATGTATGGAATACTGTTGTATATGTATTTCCACTCAATAGACAATAATAAAATAAACTTCAACACCTCGAATACTTAATGACTCGGATGTTTGTACAGTAGTTCAGTTAACTGAAAATTAATAATCATTTATGTAATTATGTAATATATGAATTGGTACTAATTAAATAGGTTGATGGTATATAAATAATATTACAGAGTGAATGATATTATTGTGTATAATTTATATTTTTTTCCCACCTACGAAAAAAGTTTGCGTTAATACTGTGGTATACCTAACTACTAACTATAGGTAGCATTACTATGGTATAATATTATGGTCTACGATCTATAGAACGCGGGGGCGTATTGTGAGCTAATGAGACATAATTAACGGCTTTTAAAGTGTTTTTATTTTACCATTACATTTTATATATACCAGAGAATATACATAATAATATAATATATTATAATACGGTGATCAATTACAAATAAAATATAATCAACCGGTTTTTTTTTCTGTTGTGTTGTTGTTCGGCTCGAATGCCGTCCAATCTCATAGGCCTTTCAGAGAAGAATCTGCTATACATTTATTTTTTTTTTATTATTATATGAATAATACATAATGCGTTTACTTGACAATCGGGTGGCGGTTGTTCACTTACTCGTTTATAACATTATGGGGAGCTGACACACATATTTCCGACGTATATATCCTCCAACGCTGAAGTCATACGCGAATTTTTTAAAGGAATAAAAATATAAATCTGGATTAAATTGCGTATTGAATGATATATTACCGCATAAATCATGATTTCCTAACCGCGGTGACGTTGCTTGTCAGACGTTTAATCCCTTTTGGACGTTTGTTCAAATTGGTATCGGTTGATTCAACGAACTAGTCGTAGTGTCGTAGTGACATGAAATAAAACGATATCATATTTTAAAGTATCGTACGAAAAATAATATTATATACTTTTGACAAATTATAGTAGGTAAATTATAATAAATTATGTGTATATAGGTTACAGGCATAAATGTATAGAACTTAAAAGCTAAACACTAATAATGATATTGTACTCTAATACCTGATGGTGTCTAGTATTTAAGACGTATGATAACAATCATACATGTTTTATAAAAGGAGCGTAGTCATATAATTATTTCTTAAATGTTATTTCTTGCGATATTACTATAGTTTGATATATAATAACAATACTGTCAATTGTATGAAGAAAAAACCACTTTAACAATTGAATTTTTAACGCGGTAGCGATTGTCTAAATGTAAGATTCTATTATTTCTACATTTTATCTAACTTTTATATTAAGCTATTAGGTACCTACGTCCATATATGCTTACGAAATTGATTGTATTCTGTACTGATTTCTTTAACCTCAATGCAAGAAATATTGCTCGCTGTTATATCATAACTTTGATTTATTACACTAGGATAAGGTCTAGGAATATTGGTAAATGTTTGATTTATATTTTATTTTCTTGTTATGTTCTATTATCTACTATGAAAGCAGTCCGTTAATGAATGGAGTTACTCTATTCATTATTTCCCATTCAACTATTCATTATTATACATTTATACCAAACCAACAAATCATATCAAGAGGATTTGCAACACATTACACATAATATTTTATAAAAATGATGTATAGTTGCTTTTTTTTAAACACAATGAACTCCATACATGAACAAATTAATTAGAGAAATAATAAAATTATAATTCAGTTTTAAAAATGTTCATAAACTAGGTATAACTTGTCATATACATGTTCCTATAACCAGTAAATGTTAGATAGAATATTTTTATGAACCAAAATATATCAATTATTATATCATTGGACAAATGGTTTTTGTTTATATCACAAAACAAAATTTATACTTCCATTGGCTCCATTGCAAATGATTGGAATATGACAAGATATCAAAAAAAGATAATACAACTTACAAAAATAATAAATATATTAGGTACTCGTATTAGTTTCACTTTTGTTAAAAATCGTAAGCAACTAAAAGTTGATAAAAAGAAACAATGTTTTATTTATTACAAAGAATGTTACTTCTATATTGTTCTGTAATAAATTTGAGTCAAACAGTCAAAATTTATTTGTCAACTGTATTTCATAGTGATTAATATGTATACTAGCGAACATATATAAGTAGGTATTTACATGATATATTATGTTACTATTATATTATGGTTTTTTGAAAGTCCAAAGTAATTTCAAGTTCATGAATTATAGTTTATGGATACAGACTAACCAACGGATAAGCCGAGTCCACTTAGAAAAGTTGGAAAAAATCCATAATAATATTTCAGCGGTCGTGTAGCCGTGTTATGACCACCATCACATGTCTACATAATATTATGTGTAAATTTTCAATGACCTAAAACAAGAGTACTTAAAAATGGTTTTGAAATATAATATCCAGACTTCCAGTAGAGACCGGGGTCTCGTTTGCCGGATGAAAATACTTGTGATAGATGTACTTTTGCACTCGGGCCCACATATATTCCATTGACGACTGGCGTACATGCATGTGCGTATGCATAATAATTATTATATTATGGTAAAAGTGAGATCATAAAAAATAATACGACAACGATAGACCAATTAAGGGTTTTATTTTTAGAAAAAAAACTTTTTAAGAGCCAATTAATAATAGCAGCAGTGGACATACGCGCGCGTGTATGTACACATTGGCATCAGGCCGCTGGACTACGGAGATCGATGGTCTCGCCTTTCGCGAATTTAGAGTCTGACCCCGAGACTTCCGCCGGGACGGCTTCCAGAATTCAAGGTCAACTTACTCGGAATGGTATACTTATTAATTTATCATCTTCGGGACAAAATTACTGCCCTAGCGACGGACAAAATATATACTTCAAAAGTACGTTTAACAACAATAACCTGAATGGACACGAACCTTTTCGCATTTACGAGTATATATAGATATACGGAGTATTCATTTGTTCATGTTTAGAATATTTAAAATCTGTTAAGACAACCTTAAAAATACTCTTAAAAAAATTACTGAAATCAAATACATAATACTTTATTAAATACTTTAATACTTATAGATATCATTATATGTACCTACTATCATGTTTACGCTTAATAATGTGTCATAGCGTAGGTATAGCTCATACTTCCTTAACACTTATATCTGTATAACTTATCCGTTCAATAACCGTTGAATATAAACAGTTTAGGTATATGATTTTATAAATATAGAAACAGTTATAGCAGATCATATTTCAAGATTCCTGAGATTAAATCATATAAGACATGCTTGAATAATTATTGATTTTTAAAAAGTAATAGTACAGCAACATTGTTCTAGATTCGGGTATTTGTCTTTAAATAAATATAATTGAATTAAATTATATTATATTGAATTATTCAACAACTTAACATAAAAATATTTTCTTGCTTCCGTTATAAATTTATAAATTACATATGACCTTTGAAAGTAGTTCAAACAATTTAAATCAATACTGAAAATTAGCATATTACACACATTAATTAATGATTACAAAGAAAACATTTATGAAACTTAAAAATACGATGAACATTAAATCGTTTAAACAGTTTGAATAATCTATTTTATTAGGTACCCAACGTATAAGGTACCACGTTAAAATATAAACTAAAACTTTACTTTCAGTGTAGGTAACAATCGAAAAATGTACATAGTACCTATAGCTATTATTACATTTTAAAGATCGATTCTAGACGGAGTTTGATCAAATAAAAAAATTTTTTGATTATACTAAAAAAGATTTACTCCGACACTGGTATGGTAAATTTAAAAAAATGTTCTATCCACAGTAAAATGTGTGTTCTACATTATCCAATAAATTTATGGTGGTGCCATACCTACATGGTTGCATGCGTTCAAATATAGTGGAACCTTTTTTTTATCGTCTCGAAAAATTTTAACGAATAAAATAAATATAATTATAAAGCATTAGATCCACTAAAAAACTAAATGTGTATTATAAGAAAAAAAACCAAATCGAATTAATCGTAATATATAATAACGGCGTTGTTTAGGAATCAACCATATAGCTTTTAAACTTTTATTTTTCTACATGGTACACATTGGTATGTAATTAGCACGACGTATTAATATTAATGAACCTATATGATCGCACTAATATTCTTCTCGGGGCTAATAACATACCTAGATGTCAAATTCAAATGACAGTAAATAATATGTAATGCACGTGTTACTTTAGTTTTTAATGAATGGTGTAAAGAATAAATTAAATGACTGCATATAGAATACAACACAAATAAAGGGTAAAACAATTGTGTAACTACACCGCACACATTTTACTCGAGTTTATCATAATATTGAATAAATAAATACGACATTGTTAGCTTTATATTATTTTACATATAAATTATTGTGGGATGTGTATAATAGGCACTTAATAATATTGTCATAAATATTCTATTTTTCTATATTTCGATGCATTATTATTATATTATTTAGCTTAACCGGATTACCTGCAGCAGTGCAGCACACGTTCAACGCATAGTCAATTTATTGTCATAAATACGAAATTTAATTACACAACACAATCATAATGTCGAACACATTACATAAATAAAATAAATAATAGTTATAAAACGTACAGTTAATAATGTACAGTACTTACGTATGATATACAGTCAGTAGTCGTTCTTCAAACTCTGTAGAAATCTGTACATACCTAATATTCTTGCGGCGGTGTCCTGGAATTTTTTAATCTTTTTATGTTGTCATCCAGCTGACTATTATAAATGTTCAACTTTTACTCCGTTTAAAGCCACTTTTTTTTTAGTACCAACAAATTTCCAAATTGATGGACGAAAGACGATTATGAAAAGCAATCCGTTCTATCCCGCAATGAAATTATTATTCAATTTGTTATTTTTGTACAAATATTTGACACTTTACTATGAACACTTATCATCGTATAAACTTTTTAGGTAATTATACGAGGTAATCACCGTCATGCGAAAAAAAATTCTCTGACTTTTGTCGATAACATTAAGTCAATTTAATTTTAATTTTTATCATTATACGTAAAACACTTCTGATTCTATAATTTTTAAAGTTTCCAAAATACGCCCAGCTAATATGATTTCATTTAAATTAAATTACGCACATCAATATGTAGGTAATATATAATATTATTAATAATTTAATAATTAATATGTAATGTTTTCGGGATTCTTATCCAATTTCGAACCTAATCTTATACCTACACAATATTCACACTTGACCTTGCCAGTAATCACTAAATTAATTTAAGGACGAATCCAATAACACTGCGTGAAAATTTTGGCTTGGCCATCAATTTTTCTCCCCTTTCCACAATTTTTACTGCTGGTTCTGGGTAATCGTGAAACGCTTATGTTGTGTTTAACATTAAGCAATTTTTTTTTTTTTCATTCATTCATTCATTGGACTCTAGATCTCATTCAACAAAATACTACGAAATCGTACACTTATTTTATAAACTATAATATAGGTAGTATATAATAAAATATATGATATTGTATTTCAACCAATAAAACTAAACGACTTCACATAATAATAATAATAATAATATTGACTCGTTCAAATATTATGTTGTGACTGTTGTAAGTAATATAAATTTAACTACTAAACCATTATAAAAAATAAATATTGATTTTTAACTTGCATTGATCTTATAACAATATTATCAACTATGATTTTTTTTTTAAATTACTAAGTCATGAAAAATATATATTTATCGTAGTGAATTGTTTACTCAAATAGATTAAAATGTCTGATTAAAAAAAACTTTTCATATTTATATATTTACATTTAAAAATAAAATAAATGTAAATAATAGCCTACTAGTCTAGGTATATAATATTATAGGTACTTACATAATAAACATATAAAATAGGTTAGTTTTGGTATAGTTTTTTTTTTTTCGTTACACACTTTGGATGTATACATCACCGATCACCAATTGCAGCGCATTTCTACTCTTATTAATTACTTAATTGAGTCATAAAACCTAAGTTAATCTAATATCATTAAATAACCGACTGCGAAACCACATATTATGTAGACTCTTAAATTATACCTAACGGTTAATGCTTATGTTTATTAAATAAAATTAGGATTGAAAAATAATACCTAGTAATCATTTAATATTATGGGTGTAATAAAAATTAAATAAAAATCTCTGATGGAAATGAAAACTATTACAATACCATATTCAAACTAGCATTGATAATAATAATTGTTGATTTTTTAACGATGTTTACTCGTTGAAATGTAGGTTTTTAAATAAAAAAAAAAAATACATTTCAAATGAACAAATTCGAATTTATTTGATAACTTATATTTTATATTCGCATAAATATAACTTAAAATTAATATATATATATATATAAAAAAACTATTTAGTAAACTGTTTCAATATCTGATACAAGTTAATGCTCCCTCTTGGTCATGATAGCAATCAACTGTTCTGCGTGTACCGGACCATTTTATAATAATTCACACGCACTGCGGGCGTATTTAGAAAAGACGAATAAAATTTATATGCTCAGTTATTTTTTTTTTATTTAATTGATCTTTATTTCGCTTCGACTACTTAGCTACTGTAGTGCCATACATATAATGTTCAGTTTCATTAATTGTTATTTACACGTATTTTTTTCTATTCAAAATAAACAGAAACGTCCTTGGTTAATAGGTGTCTTCCAATAAAAAAAAATAAAAGTCTTATTTTCTTTTATAATATATACAAGAATAATGCTGGTAATAATGATGTTATAGTCACTATATAACTTTAGTGCCGAATAGTTAATAAATAGAGGACAGAGTCTAATTTCAGTCTAATTAATCAATCACTAGGTAGGTATAATAGTCCCTTAAACATGATTTAGTGACCTACGATTGGTCCATTATATTTTAGTGAAGACTCTTAAATTAATCAATTTTTATGCAACTCGACATAATAATACGAGAGTATAATAATTTATGTACCTACGCATATGTTAGGACTAGGAGATAAGAATTACTCTGATTACCTACTCATTATTATTATTCAATATAGTATTCTATTTTTACTAGTGTACCTATGTCATATAGCACGTGTACTAGATACTTACCTAGTGCAATAATATTGCTTAGATTAGAAAAATATATATACATATAAAAATAACGAGAATAAGAGACTGCGAAAGATATCGAATGAATTTAAAGTCTATAAAAACAGCTCATTGCACTAATTATTGCTATATCTAAATTCTAAAAGTAGGAACCTAAACGTATAGAACCATGTACAAGGTACAATCTAGATTTGTATTATTAATCAAAAATTATTAAATAATCAAGAAAACAAATATTTATACAGTCATAAACATATCTTAATTGACAATAATTGACATCATAAATGTACAATGATCCATAAAATATGATCTTTATATTTTATGTACATCTTTAATGACGTACTTGTATATAAATATGTTATATTAATTTAAGTACCTACAAATGTATACTATAATTATGTATTACAGATTTAATATTGTTTATAAAAAAAAAAATTAAAACTATAATTGTACCAAATTAATTATTATAATTTATTAATATAGACTATAAAAACGTATACGATCTAAACACATAGATATATAAATAAAAACACTTCAGCAGGAAATGTGTATAGTGACTTTGTGCAAAATGTCCACAAACATAAACCTAAATTGTTGTAAAACTGAAAGCGTGAATACTATTATTCGGTTATTATAATACACCTATTGACTTTTATTTTTTTATTTTCAGTATTATTTTCACAGTATTAAAAAAAAAACTGATTCAATTGAATTACACAAACAAAATAATGTTAAATGAAAATCGTAGACATTATGACAAAATATGGCATTACTTTAAGTAAGGAAATGTCATTTATACACATAACTTAAGAGATTAGTACCGTTTTTATTTTTTAATTTACACAGCAGAATATATTCATGAACACAATGGTAATTTACTGTCGGTCTACGTATATGAATAATTTAATAAAAGAAATAGAGAGTTGTCAGAGTATAGTATGGATATTATTGAATGACCCAAATGTCTGTAGGTTTTAAAAATATTTTACTTGTCTTTATGTCATATCAAATACTCTGATGATACATAGTATATTGTATGAATATTATTCATTAAGGGCAAAATTATTTTAAGTACAATTTTTCAGTTTAAACTTTTTGATTAATTACATTTCATAAAACATTACTTAAATTCAAAGTGCAAATTCATTGCTCAAATATTACAACGATATGAAATTTAAAAAATAATATTTGAGCTACATCTCCAGACACAATAGTATAACTTATGGTAACTTATGGGAGGTGTGAAAAATTATAGATTGTACTACATTAACCTGTATACCTGTATTATGTTTTTGCAATAAAAAAATATGTATAATGTATATATTATAATACTATATAGTTAACATAATTTTATCTTCAAAATATAATATTATTGTAAGTCTCATTCGTGTTTAAATATTTTACAGTTATTTTATTATCCGTTTTTTTAAGAGCACGCTACACCCGCATGTGTTGTCTGCGTCTTATAAACATAGCAAAAACTGTTTTGCGCGAGGGAAAGAAATGAGAAGGTTACAGTCATAACTAAGAAACGGAATTTTCACCACATAAAATGGAGAACTTTGGCTATGAAATTTCGTTTTTTTTTTTTCGATATCGGAACTACAAAAAAAGTTATTAAAGTTTAAAAAAACTCAAAAATGAGGGATTTTGAAACAATAAGAACTTTTTTTGAATAAATGATATCAAAAAAATTAAAAAGATATTTCACAGATAATGTTCTCAACAACATTGTTTATACATTTTGAGTCTGAACTATCACTACAGACTGAGTGGCTCTATCCTGCTAAACTAATTAAGAAAATTATTATTTATTTTTCCAGAAGTTATTATTTTTTAATATTCAGATGTTTAACATTACATAATAATTAATTATTTTAGTTATTTTTTTCAATATTTTTTTTTATTAATTATTAACTTTTTTGAAAATCTAAACAGTTAATAAAAACTTCCGTGTGTACATAGTTAATTCTATTCTTCATAATTTTGATAACTTCTTAAGTATAATACATTGATTTTAAACATGCAGCTTATGGCTATATTCATAGGCGCAACTAGGCGGGCTAGGGGGGCCAAGTCCCACCAATTTTTCAAATAGCCCTCCCCAGTTTTTCTGCCAGTGTATTTCTAGTTTTTAATTGATAAGTTATATCAACAATGTAAAGTTATCAATGATATAGCCTATATTACAGTAATACTTAACCTATAATCACAGTGATTGTGAGTGTACTAAATCCCACAGCGTAGACAGTTGTGTTACTAACAATTCGTAATAAGAATTTCATATTTTTTTAATAATAGAAAATACCTAAGAATATGTAATTAATAATTTTACATGTCCAGTGAATATTTGAATATTTCTTATATTATTATTATTAAACATAATTACATAAATTCACGTTCTACTTAAAGTAGGCAAAGAAAATGTATACTAATAATATTTACAACATAAAAGAAACAAATTGGTAAAAACTTAACTGATGAGAAAAATCGAGCATGTAAAATTGTAAGCATTTTCAATGTTTTAAGTTTATATAATTCTATACATCGGCCGTATGTGGTTGTGAGTTCGTGACATAAATTGTAACGTTGGTTCAAAAAAATAAAATAAAAATTTTAAAACACATTCATACGTTGTGAGCACACTTAATGCTCACGTAATAATTAAGAGAATAATTATACAGTATAAAACAAATTAAATTGAAATAACTTTTTTTGAAAACGACTTTCTTCACACACGGCGTTCATTACATTACACAGTGAAATATTATATTATATCCTCAACTTCTGACTACATGATTTATGTTCTTTCAACGGTCGTCCTCATACATAATATTATAATATTATACATTTTACGAAATATTCCCCCCTGTCTGTGTATCATCATCATCATCATCATCATCATCATCATCATCATCATCATCATCATCTGTGCACGGGGTAAACCCGTATCCGTTTGTTTACTACCTACCGCGTATCATAACCCCAAACAATTAATGAAACCTGTTGTTTTGTCTGTACAGCTCCCGCTGTTTTTTTTCATTCTTTTCGGTCCATTTTACATTGTTGACCATTAATCATTGACGTGAACAAATTACAGTCATATGTAAGACTTCTGTGTATAAATAATAACTTTTAGACTGCTCCCCATGGATTACGCAGGTATAGACATTGTATGTCATCTGACATTCGACTATTTTTAATTCATACAGCATCTGACTACGTCTATAATAATGCCATAACTACCTACGAAAGAATGATAGGTAATATTATGGATAGGTAGTTATTTTCTATTCCGTAAATATTTGTTACGATATCACTAATATTGTAATTATAGTTATAATAATTAACAACATTCTTAACCTTCTTCGTCACTAATAAAATAGGAGTGCCTAAAAGAATAAAATATTTTGCAATACGACGTCATATCGATCTCAATTATTTCTGAAAACGCTTTTTCACATAAATCAAATATAAACGATATAATTCACTTATTTCAACAATAATTTATTATTTTAAAAAGGTATTTGGTGTTATTCAGCAGTATATATTCTGTCTTTAAATAGTGGTAATACATCTAAAAGAATACTTCTAAAGTGGAAAGTCGAGGAACGTGCCGTTTTTGAGATAAATCATTCGATCAATACATCACATTCGAAAAACGATTACGCACTGACCGGAACTCGGTTGAAACCGTGTTTACTGTAATATAAAAATAATTCCACGGTAATAGTTATCGGTAGTTTTTCCTTACGTTTTGTAAAACTACTAGTAACAACTATTAACTATCTAAGAAGATTGAAAATAATGACCTCTCCAACAAGTACTAACTGTATAGACTCCAATGGAAATCAATAGATTGAGTTGTGTGAAACTTTTGAAGCTTTATCATTCGACCGTCTAAAAAAGTTTTTTTTTTCCAACTATATAAACAATCAGTTACCAGCAGAAAAATGTATATAACATACAAGTACAAAATTTATTTTATATTCAATATGTCAATATATGTATACAATCAGCTCGTAGGGACGGCCGCGGCGGTGTGCACATGTATAATAATAATAAAAATAATAATATAGTGATTTGTATAATGTTGTGCGCCTCACTGTTGAAATGATTCAATATATTCGATATGTGTAGTATATACCATATAGGTATGTATGCGTGTTCTAATATTTTAGTTCGGTATGGAAGTTAATTATAAAATCAATTTCTAAATTAGCATTTAGTTATGGCGAGTATAATAATTGTACTCTCTAATAGACTCTATTTCTAAACAATATAGAATAAAATAACATATATGTATCATATTATATCAATAACGACAATTTAAGTATAATTGGAACCTGTTGCAGACGTACACAATAAATAACATTACCTATACCTATGCGTGTAGTATTGTGTTATTTCTGTATGCGCGTTTGGTTCAAATAAAACAAAATCACTTTATAGTTTTACATTTTAATTTTCATATACTCGAGAATAAGCCTAACCCTTCTGTAGATCTGGATGGTACCACAAAACTAATTATTTTCATGTGTATTGTTTGTACGGGTCCAACAATAATTACTTTATTTTTTATATCTTTTGAATAAAATTATTGTTTTGTGGTTTTCAGTATGTTTTACGTCCAAACCGTTGAAATACGAAATACGAAAAATGATAAGTTGATACATCTTGATTCTTGACTTTATTATATAGTAAAAAACACGATTTCAATTAAATTATTTGAAATTAATCTCAAGCTATAAATAATATTTCTTTCCGTTTTAAATAAAACCAACATGTTTCTTTTACTATTGCCAGTAAATTATTTATGAAGGGTGATGAGGTTCTTATAAATTATTTTTCTATTTCAGTAGATACAAATGTAAAATATCGTTAAAAGTTAGTAAACTAATTAAACTTAGTACACTAATATACCTAATTATCATTTCCTCTATTTGGCTGTATATTATGACCATGAGTAATATCTATAAACATGACGATAATAAATACTTTTTTTTTTATAAATCTTGGTCTACTCAAAATTTAAATATGTATACTCGCTTCTTCGTTAACATTTTAAGCAGAAATAGATTTAAATTTAAAACTGAAACATTCAATGTCAAGAAAGTTAGACAAGTTGTGTTTGTATACCTACAAAGTTATGTCAGTTATATAATGATAAAAACAACATAGGTATGAAATATGAATGACTAATATTGAATAAATTATTATACTTTTACTTTTAAAATGCTAATGAAAAATAAATTTAAAATGAGACAATTTTCACTGTCAAATTAAATTTCTGATATATAATATGATAATTAATTTAATATTTTTAATTTCCATTATCACCAAACAATTTTTAATAGTGTCCAGTAGGTAAGTATGAAATTCCAACTTTGCTGTGAAATATTTGGAATCATCGGCGGTGATCGTTAAAACCATTTCATTGTAACACATCAGAAGAGGGAACTCGAAATAGAAAACATCAAATAACACTTCATCAATCATATCCTCGTATAGGGAAATATTAACAAGACGTAGTTTACGTACCATCGTCAAACTGTCAATGAAACCGACATAGACAACTTTTTTTTTTCACTGTCGTGAAAACATATCCAATCCTATTCAGTATGGAAATAATAATAATATGTCAGGTACACGCATGAAATGCAAATCTGTTTGAATTCGCAGTGTACATATTTTATTTAAAATCAAGTTTATATAAAATAGACATACTGCTGCACACATTTTCCAAGTAAATAAATTGTGGAGTTTATGAAGAAAAAAAAAATGTTTTTATACAGCTTTAAGTATATTCTGTTTTTGTATGTAACAACATTTTTACATAAAGAAATACAATTATTTAAAGTTATTTTACGAAAACCTGAAATTTTAGTTTCAAAAAAATATACTTTATTAAAAATATTACCTGTGTACAAAATAAATATTAAAATTTGATACATATTAATATTATTTAATATAATACAATTTTTATTAATAATAATTTAAAGTTTTGACGAGCGAAGTAACTTACCCCTCGACACTTTTCACGCTCGTTGATTAAAACCACTGCGTGAAATAGTAAACGATTATACTATCAAATTCAATTATGTGTTTTTTTTTTCCAAAAAAGTGTTATAAATATTATTTCATTATGATAATCGATAGATTCAAAGTTCGAACTGCAGAATAATAATAATAATAATAAAAATTGAAAATTACTGTTATAATAACCTGAACCGTGACGTAAACGAATCACCCTGTATATATAAACATCGTTATATACGTTATGCATATAATAATAATTAAACCATGGGTTGAAGGAAAAAAATTGGCCACCGTAAAATTGCATCCGTGTGCATATAATACGTGTTCGGGGCCGTCGTCGGTCAGCGGCAGCAAGCAATCCGCTGACTTCGCGTTGACAGCCGCAAATGTATAATATTATTATTATTATTATTATTATAAACGCAGTGGGTTATATAGCCCGTAGATATACATAATAATAATAATAATAATAATAATAATAATATGCAATGTCCCCTACCTCACGCAGATGCAGTCAAGTCATATTATACATATTGTTTTATTATAATACCTACTGGCTACTGGACATAGTAAATAATAATAATGTTAAGTGTATATTATATTTTAGTAACTCGTTCGGTGAACGTATTTCTCACGCGCCACGCGGCTACGACTACCGTTTGAGTGGTGATCAACACACGATGTGCGACACGTAGGTATATTATAATGGTGTATTATGAAAACAAAATGTATTATACATAATTGATAGTAAATATTACAAATCTACCCATATTATTATTATGGATTAACTGATATTGTAGAAAATCGTCGGGGCGAATTGAAATCAAAAATAAATAAAGTGTGCGGAAATGGTATAAGTATCTAATATTATTATGAAGATTAAAACGAAAAATATCATCAAAAAAAAATATATAGAATATAGAATAAAAATAATAATACGACAGCAGATGTAAGTAGTATTTAATTACGTAATAAAGTAGTAAATTGTTCAGTATTGCACAATGTGACGCGCTACATGATGATAATTTATCTCAAAGAGTTAATTAGGGTTGAATCAAACCGCGACAGATTGACATACATTTTTAAACTAGAATTCAAACAACCCACATAATAATATTATAATAATGTGTTTTTTATTCCATTAATTAAAATCTACGTTAGCATAATATTATTATAAATTATAATAGTATTGACAATATTAACTAAGAACACTATTGGAATTAAGTTTTAACTGATTTTACATAAATGACGATTCGTCGATATTGCAATCGGACAATTTTTAGACTTATTATATAAATCCTGATTTTTCAAACCAAAGTTCTATTTTATTTATCAACAGTGACTAGCTGACCTCCCATTTTGAAAACTGAAAGTTTTGCAAAAAACAATTTAAAACTTCACTTCCCGATTACCTATAGCAAAACTTTCTTAATTGTGTATCTACCCACTCAATTATGTCAGAGGTGCCATGATGAAGTCTCTCAAATTTTTCCGATGTATGATGCAACCATCATCATAAAAAAGAAAACCGGGTACAAATTTAACTGCATACGAATTGCGGTCCCAGACCCCCTTATTCATACTAATTGCGAATGGTATTAAACAACTTTATTAATTGCAATACGACTACATAGTAATACATAATTTTGTCCCTACGTTAATAATAGGCACGTTATTTACGTATTTTATTGTCTATAAACTAGAACATTATTGTCCGTAAATAGCAACAATTGTGTAAATCGTGTGAATACTTGACATCTTTGGAATTACAAAATACCGTGAAGTACAGTGAAACTACGATAACCCGAACGTCTATAAGTCGAATTTTCGATAACTCGAAATTTTTTTTTGCAACCAATCGATTCGAGTTATCGAGGTTTCACTGTACATTTGTTATGGATTTAAGTTATAACACCGTGATAGTTATAAATTATTATTCATAACTCATCAATGTTAGACTACCTATATTATAAAGTAGCCAATGTAGGTACCTATTTGATGATTACTTTTTAACAAGTTTCGATGTCCTATCCCAGTGTTCTTTTATAATTAAAGTTAAACTTATATATTGTTTTATATTATAAATTACAACAAATGTTATGCGTATATTGAATTATACAATTATATCAAAATATATTTAACTTTAAATTATAAGGTATAACTATTGTTACCATTAGTGTACATTACCATCAAGGCATCATGTTATATTATTTTATTTTCATCGTTTAATTTAAATCATACTGTGACTTCCGCGTTTGTTTTCTCATTTTTATAGTTGTTCCACCATTTACTAGTAATGCTAAATATTTATTATTTTATGGTATCAAAACCACCCATTCAAAATAAATTTTTTTCTTTTCATTTTTCAACAATTTCAGACTGTGGAATTTTTTTAATAGAAAAAAGTAGCACATAGACCATCATAACATGTACTAAAAGTATGGTTGTAAGAGTATCATTAGAGGTTAGTATTCATAACTGTATCGATAAATGATAATATACTGGCCACTGAGATTTAACCAAGATTAAATCATTATAAAATAATATGATCATTTAACCCGTAAGTATGGTCTGGTCCCATAGACCACTACAGTTTTTTTTTTGGTTTACTTCTTATAATGTCTAAAAAAATTATTAATTTCTTTAAAATTATTAAATTTGAGGTGAAAAAATGATAGTCAAATAAAAGTTGACACTGTAAATATATTATTTCTACAAATAATGCGACGGTACAGTTGAAAAATATGGTCTTAATATAATTAACAAAACTAAGTGGTCTAGAAGACCGCACCATACCATTAGCATAATTTTTGTTCTCCGTACCACTTACGGGTTAATCAATAGCTGGCAATTTGCTAGTAACTTGTATAAAAGTAATTTTGGTCTGTTATGATTTGTATCAGTATAATACAAAAAAAAAATGAAAAGTTACGTACTATAATTTGGTATAGTTAATTACAAAATATAAATAGTTACATAATATTATTTATATAGTATCGATATTCACTTTTAACTTTTAAGTATTCGATAAAGGGATGAAAATATAAAAGTAAAAGTAAAAAATAAAATTACAATAGTAAATTGAATAGTTATTTGTGGTTAAACAAACATGGTTATTACTTATTAGTCAATTTTAATATTTTTTATTATTATTGGAAATGATTTTAAACATTAAAAAAAAAAATTTATTTTCAAATACTAAAATACAAAACCACAGATGTTTTTTTTTTACGAACTCATATTGGAATATCGAATAACAACCGCTTAAGTTAACGCATTACCAATAGCAATTAAAATATTAACATAAAACTTCGCTATACAACTTTGATTACCATAAGAATATCTTATAAATAAAACATACCTATTATCCTTTGCCAATTCGATAAAATATATTATATACAACTAGATTCACACTTAGAGTTAGTGTGCGGCAGTGTCTGCTTATTGAATGGAAACAGTTTGTTCGTAGAACGATATTTTAGCGACCGTCCAAGACACGCCTACGTCTCCTGGTTGTCTCTTAAGACTGCATTCAGTGTCAGAGCAATCAGACTAAAAGCATTAACAACTGTCAACGCGATACATTATTGTAAACAATAAACCCCAGAAAAATGTCTATTATTCAGAAGATGTCTTAAAAAACGTGTTGAAAACATAATAGAAGCCATGATACATTTACAAAATATTATTTTTGCTTTTTATTAAACAAATAAATTACAAGTCGACATTTAATTGTGGGATCCGGTATTTTATGTCAAACGCATCATAACATGTTTTGTTGATCTTCGTGGGCGTAGTATGCATGGGGGCTATGGGGGCTACAGCCCCCACAGAAAATTTTGTAACCCCTCATGGTGTTTACTTTAATTTTTTACATTTTATCCGAAATTATAGTATTAAATGTTATAATTTTCTAGACCTATATATGATTATACCAAACTACGCCCATGTAGATCTTTTCAAGGAATTTAAGTCTATTTAAAATATACGCTAACAGTTATAGGCGATAGATGACATTCTAAGAGTAGACAGATAGGTACGGAAAAGCTGTGTGTTTTTAATTAATAAATATATATCATATATAATGATAATGAGTTAATTATTAATGAGCTATTAGGTAGGTACGAAAAGTAAAACGTATAAGGTGAAATCTCATTAAAATGGATTTTGGAAAATACTCATTTAAATACTTGTAACAATATTTTGAAATCATTTAAATGTTAAAATAGTTGTTTTTTAACGATAAACTAAAATAAGTTTTTGATAAACCATTAAAATGTACCTGCCTAATTATTTCAAAGTTAATTACGACAATAATTGCTAATTATTAACAACAAATTATCTTTTAACTATTAAAAGAATGGCAGTGAAAGGATTTAAAGTAGTGAAAATAGTACATCAGCATTTCATCGATTAAATGTCTGCAAGAAATGATTAGGTATGTATGGCTCTTTGCCAGGATAAAAATACAATTTTACAAAAAAAAAGTTTCCGAATCAGTTGGAATATTATTTGCAATGTTCCTAAAGATTTCTGTCAAGGTCTGCGGAACAGCCCTACATAATCATCATTATTTTCCAAAAAATATATTTATTTAGGATAGTCAATCATAGCTATTTGTCTAAGACTCTAAGTATAAAAATATGTACAGGTCTACTTTTAGTTACAGTTCGCATAAAGAAAATAATAACTCATATTATTAAATGTTCTATCAAGTAAAAACAGCTTTTAACAATAATAACACATCAACACGTAAAGAAATTTACATTATATCTATTTTCGTGTTCGGAATTTTACGTGTTACATATCGTTTGTAATATAGTCAAAGTTAAATAAAAAAATTATTTTTATGTTTTCGACATACCTACCCATTCAGATAGATACATAAAAAATTAACTTATTCAGAATAATATATTCAAAATACTTTATACTCCAGTTGAAATTTAATCATTTTGATGAAGTGATTAATTTATTTTCAATTACCTATTCTAAATAATAAACATTCAAACTATTATTATTATTATATTATTACTATTATAAATATCACAACTTTTCAAGCAAGTATTTCGACAAATTAATTAATTATTTTGATTTTGAGGGACTCGTAATTGATAAAAATATAATTATTATAATCTGTATGTTATATTTTGTATTTTTGTGTACAATGAAAATATATTATAAAATTGTAATACTTATTAGTTATGACTTTATGAGTTAATAGTTACCTACCTGACTACATATTATTACCTACAATATTTAACATTTTATTGTAACTTTCTTATTCAATTCGAAGAATAAAATTGTTTATACTTTTAATAAGTAGTTCATTAATTTATTCAAATTATGTATAATGTAATGTAATAATGTATAATATTATGTAATTATCCTAAATTTAAACATAGTTAATACGTGTAGTTATATATGATATTGGTATATTCATTTAGGTCATAACAGCATTATTATGTAACATACATAATGAATCTAAGAATACAATTATTATGTTTTTGGCAATATTTTTTTAAATGATATTTTAAAAATACTATACCTAACAATGTAATACAACATTTACGAACAAAATGTATGTTGAATTCATAATGAACTATTTAGTTTTTCTTCAGAATATTACTTAGTTTTTACGAACTAAATTAAAATTCAAGCAGTCTTTTTATCAATGTTTTAGTATATTATATTTAAGCAATTTAATAAACCAGTAATTTAAATGGGTGATACAATAAATCAAATCTTTAAATCAAAAGTATACAATATTTTTTATCGTAGTTAATCACAACTTTTAATTACCTATAACATTTCCACAGCTCAAAAAATACATGTAAATTAAATAAACGCTTAATTTATATACGTCATCAACAATTTATGGACTTTATAAAAATAAAATATGCAATTATTTATCAATGTTCACGTGTCTCGTTAAAATATTAATTATTAAATTAAGTAGGTAGGTATTTTCTTTTATTTAATAGAAGATAGGTATTTTACTGTGATACTTCCACCATTTTATATAGAATAGGTAAATGATAATAATATACTAATATAATAGTTGGTTTTTTTTTTTTTTATTAGAATCAGTTGTATAAAATGCTTTCATTATTAACATAAATTTAAACAACGTCTCAAGCCAACTATAAGATGTGCGCGACTCCATACACCTACGTATATTGAGTATAATTTAGTTCAAATTAATTTTTTAGATAGCTATAAGTATAATTCCTGTTGTATTATTTCTACTTTTAGATATGACTCTAGAATCCATATTATTACGCCTACAATGGAAATAAAATATGATGTATACTTAATTTTCAAAATGTTTTAAAAATAAAAATAATATATTATATATATTATATTTAAAGAAATAAAAAAAAACTAAATATTGTTTCCATCTGTTAAATTTACTAAAAAAAGTTTTGTTTTACATTTTACAGTTATTTTGGATTACTTATATATACTTGGAAAAAATTATTAATAAATATGCACAATAATATTATAAAAACTAGTGCAATCGTAATCATAAAATCTATCTCATTAGGCGTATAATACGGTATATATATATATTGTTTAATTCGATTTGCTTACATTTGAATTAAATTAAACACGCATAACAGTTATGTATAGTTCCTACGGTATAGGTGTAATTTTTTTAAATTTTTTTTATTATTATTATTACGGCCCCCCAGTGCAATAATTTGGCGTGAAATTTTATAGGTGGTACCTAGGTACTTATATCATATATAGGTGTGCATAGGTAGGTACTTACCAGATTGCGAATCATCGTCTTCGGACTCTTTGACGACCGTGTCATTTGCGGATTTGACCAGTTCTGTGACCGTGCCGTCGAAACGTTCGGTGGACGTCGCTTGCAGGTGGCCGGTCGCCGTCCACGCGATCGTGGCCACGAGGATCGAGGCGGACATGACGGACAGCGCCACGATCAGAGGCCACTTGGCTGTCGGCGCTCGGACCGACGTTTTCGAACTCATGTTATGTTGTGTGCAATAATAATATTATTATTTTATCGTATTATAATAATATTATGTTGGACGACAATTTTGAGTGGAAAAAATGCAAAAAAAAAAACCGTTGCAGAGGAGATTGAAAAACAAAAATCAAACAAACAAACTAGAAACGATGATCCGAAAAAGTGATGCGGATGCGACGACACGCGCTTGGACGCGAAATTTTTGAATTCATCGTAACACCAATATACAGTGGCGACCTATAACATGTTAATATATTATAATGATATATTATCGCGGGGTATAATATTATTATACCTCTACGACTTTGGATTCGTGGCGATATTATTAAATTTTTCGAGGGAAAACACGCGAGGCGTGCGCGTCGTAGGGGAGTTGGACCGGCACAGACCGCGTGTACCACCGACTGGACGACGAGACGGACACGAGACCGCACGCGCGCGCCGCCAATACCCCCACCACCGAGGACGCCAGACTGTCTAAATATCGCGCACGATGACCCCCCGGGGGGGGGGGGCGGCACAAGTTCATTGCGAATCTTGTCATGTGCACGCGTAGGTAGGTATATTGTGTATGTACAATATTATATATGTAGTTCGGTGATGCACTTGGCATAACGACTAGACGCGTATACGTAATAATAATAATAATAATAGTTCGTTTTATATAATATTATTATTATATTGTCCGCGTCACTATGATACATTATCATTGTTATACGATTACGTAAGTATACCAATTTAAGAGTAGTTTTTTAGATCAGTAATAATATAATATATTATATCAACGACGTTGTCGTAATTTTGGTGGTCACCGACTAACGCGGAATGGCTAGGAACTTGTAACAAAAATAACAATCCAAAAATAATTTTTTTGAAATCGTGTAAATTAAGTTCTAGTAAGTTTTAATTCAAAATGTAAAGGTACTATTGTAAATGCATTTACAATAGTACCTTTGATATACGTTTTTCATTTAAATTCAATCGAAAGCAGATAAATGGATACACATATCCTTTTACTATATATGGATTATAATATTATTACTTCACCATGGTCGAACCTCGTTAAAGATGGTATTATAATTAATATAAGATAAAAATATGCTGTACAATGTTGGTGTATTCGCGAGCTGATTCGGGAAAATTATATTTTTGATTTAATTTCTCACCCATTTTTTTTGCAAGGGGAGGGTTAGAGTTTGTACTTTTTTGATATCTGAGAGGATCCCGTATCCCAGAAAAGGTTAAAAATCCCTGAATTAACTGATATGAGCATAATCCATTCACTGTGCGGTGTACGCAGATTACTGCTAAGGAGGCCTCCCTCATTATATTATTAGGTATATTATATTTAATATAGATATATAATTTATATAGATTTTTTTAAACTAAAACGAGCTGGATAAAGTACCTACTATTTTACTCCAATCGTTTTAATAACCAAATTAATTAAGTTATAATTTCGAATTGTTTATTTTTATAGCCCATTATAATAGCTTTGACTTACTTATTCTATATATTATTTTTTCTCTGTGACCTAGTCCCACCTTACTGCTAACACTTATAATTCGACAAAATAGGTAGTATTTATACATTTCGATCCACCTTTTATCATTGACTCCATAATATGTTCCAAAACTATTATTTTCTTCGTACTTAAAGCTTAATTTCTCAGGAACTACTCGTTCGAAGTCGGTTTGGATGCATCAAAATAATTGTGATTGAATCATCTGTACATCTGTTTAACAATAATTTACTGTAAAAAGCGGTTGGTTCTCATTTCAAAAAAAGAAGCTCGTACATCCACAGGAAACTTTATAAATGCTAAAATTTTCTGAGTATATGAAAGAACGGTCCTTAATAATTCCAAAAATCAGACTTCGAATAAACGTTTATTATACTTATAGAATAGCATAAAATGTGGGTGAGAATGAATGACGAACTCCCATATTATTAGATCGCAACTATACCTATGTACTTAAATCCGGGCGAAGGAAATAAAAACATATCAGCCCTACCATCCCCAGATCCTGAGAAAGACCCTATAAAGGAACCACTAAATAGTATTATTGTAATAATTCAGTCAGGGACAAAATTCGTGAACACTTTTTTTTCTGGAACGCAATTTTATAGAGATAGGGACGCACCTGAACCATGATACATAAGTAATAATATTGTCTTGCTTACAAACCTAATTTTTTTATTGGGTATAAGTAATAATTTTTAATAGGAATTTATCTTAATATATCAAGATATATTAAGGTAAATAAGTATAGTTTAGCACCGTCCTACCCCCCCCCCCACCATAGCTTTCTGAGGCTTAATCTTAATAACGAAAAAATATTATATAAATTCAAGACAAATATAAAATTATTAGTATGTGCGTCATACAATGTATTTGCATAATTATTATTTAATTGCTTTTAACAGTATATTATTATAAATACCAAAAGCACAAATAGTTATTTTCAACAAATCAAAAACTCAAATTTTTATTCAACTACTACCTCGTACCTCTACAATATTTTGAATAATATCCATTTCCATGACACGTACCAATTAATTTTTAGTCCGGACCATACATATTCATATAATATTGGTAGGTAGATGGTTGCACGCAACACGCACGTTTTATATCGACACTAATCTTAGGTTTTTTATTTAACTCTGAATTTATTTTTAAAGAAAGTGACGAAATAATTTGTATTATTTTATTGAAGGCTTCCTTTTTTACTTATATTTCTACGTTATTTTATTTTATTTTAAACTTTAACTCTTCAAATCTATTGGGATATAGGTCTAAACTCTAAAGGTAAATCTGTTTTTGGTAAAAAAAATATATATATATGTAGCTTCCTATGTGTATACCTATGCAACATCAAATTATAATCTTCAATAATGCCTCAAGCGAAAACCTGTTTCAAAATAGAAAATTTAAATTTAACTGTCTAATTCTGCCACAACCACAGTCTACTGCAGTCATATTTTCTTACCCGTAGCGATAATAATTAATTCAAGGTTTTAAAAATCTGTTCATACTTTATAGGAAGTAGGCATCGATAGTAGAGTCAGAAAAACCTAAACAGCCTATAGTATATTTATGGATATCACATAAATAGTGGTTTTAAATGCATTTATTCCTTTTTGGTAATGACATCTGTAGGACGTACCCGCGGGGGGGTTCGGGGTTCAGCTGACCCACAATTCGGATTCCTTTTAGGGGAATATATAGATTCCACCGAAATTATCTTTTTACCTGTAAGTCACTTATCGGTTGCGCCGGCTATTGCCTCTGCCAAACGTTTATATAATATGTCGATTCCGCTAGATCATATTAATATACTATTATAAACTTTTACTAAAAATTTATGACGAGAGGATAAAAAAAATGTGTGATTATTTGAGTAATTATTACATTGATGAAACATCTAAATTTAATTAGGCATCGTCTTCGATATCATCAAAACGAAAAACTATTTAAAATTAGCCAATCGTTATTCGTTTCGTTTAAAACTTTAATAACAACTCACAAAAGCGCATCCTAATATATAGATGTTTTCACATGTATTATCGTATTGAATTTCAAATTACAAACTAATTTATTATAATTTAATATAATAATAGGAAATAAGAGGACTGAACAAAAATAAAATCACCAAAAGCAAAAATTATGAAATTAACATAATATACTTAAGTACCTAAGTGACAAAAAATGTTGACGATTATTTTAATTAAAAAAATTGTGAGACCCACTCATATTAAACTGCAGACATTAATTCACTATTTTAATAAATTAAGATTTTATTGAATTTTGTAAAAATAATAACCCTATCAGTATATTTTTAATTATTATATTTATTACCTATTTAATATTTTATTGTTTTTTTCATTTTTGCTGCCATACTATGCATTACTAGCCACTAGGTACGTATATTATGGAATCGATTGCCGGCGGGATCAATATAATATACAAATCATTACAAAATCTCCAAATGATATTAAAATGACTTTTATAGCATTTCTTCTTTTTATCACTTACCTATAGTTTTATTAGAATAATTAATTTAGACAAATAATTGCAAAACATTAAGAACCATTCGTAATTATTGAGTACATATCATGTGTATGTTGTAATAATGTGAAATATTATAACAACTTTAGTTGTATATATATGATTAAAAGATAGGTAGTTATAATTATTTCCTACTATGCCAATAATTTTTCTTCACGTAAAAACATGTGTACCATTATTTCCCCTTTTATCATGGACTGATATCATATAGAATATGGAGTAATAAAATAAAATTATGGAGTAAATTATTTTTGCTCTTTCGGTATGACCAGGCATGGTGTAGGTGCCAAATACCTATATATTAATACGAAATAAAATTGAATCGTATTTAATAACTTCAAATTTAAATATATTTATCAACTATACATATTGAATCTTTATTAACAATAGTTTTGGGTTAGCTAGATACCTATATAGGCTATAGAGTTCTTCTATAGTATTTTCTTAAATTGTGATAAATTTATAGCCTGTTTAATAATTTACTAGCATTACATTAATATAATAATAATATTATATATGATTACATTCTATTACCTATCATATTATGTATTGATTGTATTAAATAATATAACATGCACTAAAATTATTCTTTAGAAGTAGGTAGGTGTACATACTATATATGCTAATCTTATGTTGGGAAATTAGTAAGTAGGTACCTGTATACATTAGTATATTATATTTTATAGATACCTACATACTTATCATACATCTATAATAGAACACTACTGGGATTCAACCAATATTTAAGTACCTATTTTAAAATTAAAACTTAATTTAATCAAAACGTGTACCTACCTAATCGAGACGTAATTTATGAAATAGTGATTTGGATAACCACGCATCATAACTCCTGGATGAATTACGTAGATACCTATCTACATGGTGCATCATAATCTTGTAATAGATTGGTATCGCAATTTATAATTTTTTGGAAGTGATTGATTCGTGTCCTGATGACACAATATTATGAATCAATTTTTTTATATTATATATTTATACGCAGGTAACCCAAATAAATTATCATTAAGTACTTAGGTATAATATCATCTATTCAATATTCACTATAATAATAACTTTTCAGAAATAATTCATATTCATTCACCATTGATTATTGAATATTCATGAATAAAATTATAAAAATATAAAACATTATGTATAGTTACAACTTATATTTAAGTAAGTATGATGATTAGAAAAAATGAATATTCTACCTATTGTGACAAATTACAATACATTTTGTTATTGTTTTATATTTTCTGGATTAAAATTCTTCTTATAAATTATAAACAAAATTGAAAATACACTAAAAAATATCAAATATTTAAGAACATTTTAAAATTCAGGTCTTTGAACCAAAAATTCTCAAAAAAAAAAACTCAGACGGAAATACTGCAGAGACCACTGACTAGTACCAACTAGACTTAATAATTCTAATTGATAAATAGTGTTTCTTTAAACTTTCAAAGCATATACATTTTTTACTTAAGGAGCATAAAATTTAAAAACTTTCGTGCATTGCAAAATCTGAAGTTAAAAAAATTTAGCTTATACGTATACTAAAGCCACTCAACTGTAATAAAAAATGTAAATGTATATCACTTCACACTTGTATAATAAATTTGTTATCTACTTCAAACGATAATCGATCTAATTGGCCTGCTTTGAAATTATCAAAAACCATATAGGTACCTATTACACATTATATAAATAATACTTTTTGTACACCATATTATTATTATATGATGCCTCAAAAACGTTGTTCTGTTTTATTTTCGTAACAAATGTTTTTGTTTAAAAATCACGTAGGTAGGCACCTAACAGTCATTTATGACTGATTTGCATGACGAGTGTTTTTGTCGTGTCATAATATAATAATATTATTTTTAAATATGTAATTGTATGAGCCTGAGACCAAGATAACAAATGTTTAAACAATTGAGCAACTTCTACATCTCAACGCAATTTATTCAATACTTAAATATTACCTATAGTATAAAAATAAAAATTGTAAGTACACAAATTATTATAATACATACCCTACTAATGACATACAAATAAGGAAAATGCATCGACAGACAAGTATACTAATTTATTCATCCTGCAGTGGCCATACAATATTTTATAATAGTTTCTAGTTATTAGTATAACACAGATATTACCTATTATAATATATTTATATTACACTTATACCATCATGTAGACTACAAAGGGGAAATGATTTATTTTAACATCATGATATTTTTGTTGCCAATAAACTGCAGAAATGTACTTCGTGATTTATTGAAACTGTACAACTAGGTGTATAATCTAATAAAATAATAATTTATAAGATAATATAATATAACGATGTTGTAACTTATAATAATAGAGGTGTATATATTTCCGGGATTAAAATTAAAATCCATTCAAATAAGTTATAATTATAGGTAATAACTAATTACATTACTATGACTGAATAAAAACAGAGTAGAAGGAATATACATTAAATCCCACCACTACCCTTAAATATATCCATGGTAATGAAACAATACAGACCTGGTAAATTGTAACTTATTTAAACTTAAAAGTAGGTACAATGTATATTATATTATTTTATATATTACACACGAATTTGTTTGCATGGCATAATTATTATTTATTATTAAATCTTAAAACATAGATACACTAGGTAGTTAGATTGATACACTCGCAATTAATTATACAATACAAAAACCCTGATAATATACCGATCCCCAAAATTAATGATGATTCACCACAAAATCATAGGTCACTTCGTGTTATAATCATATTATAGCGTTGTATCATTTTAATTATTATAAGCTAAAGTTGTATACATTTCAATAGATATAAGGCATAGAGTAAAGAATATAGGGGATCATCTTATTTGATTGTATTTCTTACTATTAATTTTAATCCTTATAATTTTTTTTACATTTTTTTTATCTTATTTTAAAGTCAACGTGCATTTTTAATTAGAACATTTCTGAGCATTTTAAAGTGTAAAATTCAAATTTTAAACACATATTGTAGTTAATTACTAATTAGTTATAAGTATTTTATATTTCGTTATCAAACTGACACATATATAACCAATAAAATGTATTTTTAAGTATGTCAAAAGGGCAATATGAAGTGGCGGTGTTTAGATTTTAAAACAAAAACGATGTACGTGGAATAAGTACTTAAAAAAAAATGTTTTCAATTCAAAAATAGGGGCAACCGTACCGGTAGGCGGTAACAGAATAAATCAAACGAAGTGATGCATTGGGTCACGTCTACACCATTCATATTAATAATGTTGAGTGCTATTTTCTAAGGATATTACTATACACGATAAAAGGACCGACATCTTTGGAAGCTCTTCGGGCGGCGGATGGACACGTGTATCAGTCGTATAGAGGGGCAAGTATTGTGTTCCAGAAGATGACATGCAATGAGAGACAACATTATTTACTTTTTCTACCTTCTCCGAAAATTTGTGCTGTCTTTTCGCAATTATTTTTACAACATATTCGCCTTCAAATCTGGAAGATCTGTTGGAAAAATACAAATCCCGTTTGAGTGAAAATGTTTTAAAGTATGCCCGACGCACAAGCTATCAAACTATGATATGGGACAGATATTTATGGAAACAAATAAATCTTGATTGGTTCCTAACTAAAACCACTGACGTTTGTTGCTATTATGCAACAAGTCTTCAACGAAAATTACAGTCTCTTATTTCTGGATGACCCAGAAGAAAAAAGGAAAAAAATTCGTCATTGAATTGCTTTTAACTGATATATGGATAGAAAACAGTAGTTGTCTTGCAATACTCAACAACTTAATCTCACAACAAATATAAGAGATATTCTAGGTGGTGATGACATAGTAGGACCATTCAATACTTTTGTAAATTGGTGAAAGAAAGTTTTCTTCAACAACCCTAATGAATGAAATTACATTATTACCTGATTTATGATCCCACAGTTAACCAACACATAATAAGTTTGCTCACAAATGTCAAAGAGGAAACAATTCTGACTGGAACGGCTAAAGGCGAAGACATTTTCATACCGAGAATTCCAATGGGGCCCCTGGCCAGATTGAACTTCAGAAGAGTTAAATTTCCAGTACGGTTAGCATTTGCGATGTCGATTAATAAAATCAAAGGACAATTTCTAAAGGTGGAGGGGATTTATTTGGAAAACCCTTGCTTTTCTCACGGTAAATTATACCTTCAGGTAGGTGCGCCTAAAAATGTGTACGTACATTCAACTAGCAACCTGACGAAAAACATCGTATACGGCCACAACTTTTGAAAATTGACTCTATTACAATTATATAATATGATCTTATTTTTATATTTTTATTGCGTTTTTCGAATGCAAAGTATACAAATTTTATTCTCTGTGGTTTAGACAACTAAATGTGATATTATATGAAACACGAACATTTGGCTGTTGCCAGTCTGCTGTTTGTCCGGAAACGCTTCGCAATGGATGTATCTACTTTGATGGGGTTTTCACAGGTATTGTATTTCAACTGAAGTAAAACGGAAAATGATAGATCGATAGATTAATACATTTTAAACCAGGGCTGAGTTAGGTAATACATCTATTTTTATAATAAATGTATAATGCCCAACGTTTATGTCTCCAACTTAGTTTGTATGTACCTAGGTACCTTCCTTCATCCTTGGCCTTGGTGACATGCGTCTCATTTATTCAAAAGACAATATAATAACATATAATTATGATGGAGCATAATGAAATATCAATACCGAGCACCGACCTTCATTAAATCAATATGATATACAAATTATCCATACATTATGGAGTATAAGTACTTACCTCCTTATAGGAATAACATAATAATACAATTATTATTAATCAGTAATATTGTGTTTTAAAAAGTCCCAACTCAAAACTTTGTTTTCAAAATAAAAACCAACACCTGCTATATTATAATAAGTATAACAATGGCCGTTGCAATATATTGCAAATAATTTTGCAACGACTCGTGCATAATATTGCCGATTTTCCTGAGACATTAATCAAATAATTTAAACACTGCAGTTGTTACAGAAACCATTTTCCATATACGTATTGTTTGTTTCGTAAAGGTCATTTTATCTTAGTTTTGCTAATATTATTGTGCCTTATAGAAGGCGGATTTCTGATGATTGTCATTAATCATTATACTACAGTAATACAGTATAATATATTATTATTGTGCATATTATAGTAAGCCAATAATAAGGACCATTATTTCGATCACAATACTTGATTTTTAAATTATATTACTGATATACTGCTATTGGTACATGACAATATTGGTAATAGACAGTGGATTTTTTAAAATTAAAATAATGACACTTAAACGGAACTTCGTGATTGTGTAGACTGTTGTGTAGTGGAGCCATTATAATTTTACCGGAAGGAATCATAGCACACGAGTTATGGCATGTCCTATACAGATTCGACAGTATTCATAAATAATAATTATTATAGTTATTATTTTAATAACAATTAGGTTCTTAGATATATTGAATATATGGTAGTTCGTTTACGTTTGACCTACCTACCATACCTATACTATTTATGGTGGTGGTGGAAGATTCAAAAGCTGCAAAGAGTACGTATAGGTATTATAAAATAAAAGGTAGGTACCATATTAATATATTATATTATTATCCATAATATAAGTTATAACCTATAGTTATATTATACAGCCAGTGGCGTATTTGAGGGTGATCGATTGAGTGGATCGCCAGCCTTAACTTGGTTTTGCCTTGGGTATTTATTTTAAATATTGTCAAACTATTATTAAAAATAAAAACCAAGAAAGTTGCTCTGATTTGTAGTAGTTATATGTTTTGAGTGTATCTCGTGGCATTCAAAGTAGGTCGCTGTTATGGATGTGTTAAAATCCCGTACAATTTATAATATTATATTTTTGAATTTCAAAGGAATAACCAAAATCGTTATTTTTCGTTTAAATAGGCACCTAGATATTTTTTAATTTCTGTCATCACAACTTTTGAGGAGCATTATGATAAAGTTGTTGGTTTTACTAATAATTTATAATAGGTTAATGGGTTAATGGGTTACAAGAAACCGACACCCTGCCGCCATATGAGTTCACGGTCACATTTCAAAAACTGTTTTAACTGTTGCTTTTTCAAAGTCGACAGTTACTTCGGGGGGGGGGGGGGGGGAGAAAATACTAACCCAAAGTATTTGCAATTTTTGCTTATTGCACAAATAACGTAGATACACGAATGTGTATACTTAGTTGGTATTAAGCAAAAAATTACATTAGTAGACCGTCGTAGCCATTGAAATATCCATAAATATTGTAATAAAAAAAAAAAAAAATAGCAAAATAATATTTTAAAAGTTTCATTCATACAAATCACAATGACTGTTGCTAAAAATTTAAGATTTGTCTCACACGATAATATTTATTTTCTTTTTCGTAATTTACTCATATCGACTACGTTTTGTAGTTTGTACACGCTTCAAAAGAAATCCATTGCACATAGGTCAAGTGATTAACGACCCGTCGACGTAATCAATACTATATGGTAGGTACATGAGCTGCCGCGGCTGTAGTAAATCTGCACCGAAACTTACCCAAAATATGTATGACGTGTGTAATTTGCACAAACATTTTCAAAATGCGTATGAAATTACTCATTTTAACCAAAATAAATACCTACGTGTAATTTGCACTATCTCGGTTACCTAGTCAGAAATAAAAATTGTAATTGCACCAAAATTCCAATTAATTATTCTTTCGATTTTCGATAACCTACCTACAACCTATAGCTACGTATAATTTTCACCATCTCGGGTAGCAAGAAATAGGAATTATAATTTGCACCAATTTTCAAATTGATTATTTTCTCGATAGTAGTGTATTATGATAAGCTGATAACCCAGAATATTCCTTTTTAGATTTGATCGTTTATTTCACTCGAATATTTACATTATTAATTTATGTCAGTATTATTGACTTAAAACCTTCCTTATAGCTTATAACAATAACATAATATGATAATTGGTAATATATTATTATATAATAGTTGTATTATTTTAGGCAAAAATATAATTTTTCCATAATTCCATGCAGAGGAGATAATGTAAAGTAGCTGGTAGCACGCTACGATTTTGCTCCAAATCCAAATTTATCTTGAAAGATATCCGAGTGTATAATTGCTTGAAACTTATAATTCTGACACATAGGTACAATAAACATTTATGTAATACCCACCTATAATATTATACTTTTTATAGACAATTCAATTAAATGCTTAATGCTTATAATTTATAATATTATATTATAAGTATTTGGTATTTTGGCAATTTTATCGAATTGTAATCGGACCGGATGATACATTATTTATGATTAAAAAAGGTAAGTATCTATAATAATTGATATTCTATTTTTTGGTACCTATACCTACTTACGCATTAAATAAATTTTCATTTAAATGCTAAATTGACCAACATTGCTTCTTCAATACTTGGGTAAAATATTCATTATGGTTGTACTGTGGTGTATTAGGTATTTGCAGTAAATATTGTTAATAATTGTATGATTTTCATTTGTTTAAGCTTTTTCTGTACAGTTTAAGTCCTTATGACACAAATCAATCTAAAATTTAAAATTACTGTTCTTTACCATAATTACTTACAATACCTAATTGGCTAATTATATTTTTCATTGTCTCCTGACTTATTCAACACAGACTAAAAATATGCAAAAATCGATAGATCGATAAAAGACAAAAACATAACAACACTTTATTCTAATTATCGCATGAATAAAATACGTATTGCTATAACGACGTAATCATCCCTATATCAACTACATATTTCCTATTAATGGAGAAAAGGCACGAATTTTGAAAATGTCATCTATATAGGTACCAGAGGTTTACCTTCACTGTATCAAAAAAAATTAACCTCAGACAACGGCCAGTTTTCGTCCGGTTCTGTCAGACCACACCCGTCGGTTTTAATCGACTTTCGACCTCAGCTTTCGTTTCGGCCATCGGCTGCGGCAGAAAAATTGCTTTATTGAGTCAATCTTAGCAAATTGCAAGTTAGGTGGTTGATACTTGATAGAATAATAAAGAGACGCTCCTTCCCTAACCTAACATAACGTCATAACCTACGAACTACGAAGAATCTCCTCTTTTTGTATTACCTACTTATCACTTTTTAAGATCTCCCAAATGGTATAGTCCCCCAGGTGAAGTAAGGATAAGGATGAGGAGGGTGATTATTAATTATGATATTTATTTTTCAAATAAGGTTTGTTAGTTTATTCATGTATTATTAAAATCAATTTTATTCATATTATGTAAAGTTCTGGAGACCTTGATATCTTTCTCATTCCTTCTTTTAGTTCTATTATTATGATCTCTTAAAAAAGGTCCTAACCTAATACCTGACGTCAGTGGTGTAGCCAGGGGGGGTTTTGGGTGTTTGAACCCCCCCCCCATTGACATTTTCCCTCCTAATGAATATATTGTTTATAGGGTTTGGGACTGCTTGCAAGTTATAAATTTGTCTTATGAAATGACGAAATTAAATACAAAGTTTGAATTTGCATATTTGTTTACTTTTTAACTTGAATGTACATACAATTGTCGGGGAAAATTATATTTGGATAACATTGAAAAATATCTTAAAACATATTATGTTTGGTTAGGTATAATAGGCAATAATTTTGAGATTGGGGGAGGCTGAAGCCGAATACCATACTATTATAAAATTGAATAAGCTTAAAACAATTTAGTAAATGTTTGGGAGAGGTGGAGGGCTGTTAAAATTTTTGGTGGAGCTTGGCTACAGTTGGCCCTATGTTCGCATA
>NC_042494.1:127132757-127137310 GCF_005508785.2 Acyrthosiphon pisum
TTGGTTCTCAAATGATTGATCCATACAATTTGATGAACCGTTAAATTCAACACATATTTTTTGTGCTGATTCCTTTAAAACTAAAATTATTTACCAACATATTATAATACTTTGTTTAAAATTAAAATATAACACTCATAAATTATTTAAACTTAACTATTTTGTAAACAATAACGGGTTTCTGTAATATTATGTATTTTAATACTTTGAAAAGCATTATAAAATTTGTTTTCGTTTATCATCTATACAAGACAGCCTTAAGCCTCAAAACTTTTATTTTAATCTTAAGAGGTTCATCGTGGATTTAGTATTTTATGTATCAAAAACAAAATTATTGTGAATGTACCTGTAGATAATAAAAAAAAAATAATGGATTTTATAAGACAATAAATTAATCCCTGTTGATTTATGAACATAAACTTTATATAATTATTTTTATTTTTATAGTACCGTCATGCTGCAGTAACAAAATATCCAACAAGTGCTGTTAATTCGAAGAAAATGTGACTCAACGTGTGACATAAAAAGTGAAAAAAAATTTTGAAAAATTGTTTTTACATTATAATATCTAATATATTTTATTACATTTTACAAAAATAACAGTTTCTATAATTTTAAACAATATATATTTATTAATTGTTTTGCTAATGCTAAACCATAACTTTTTTATTTTTATTTGAAAGTAAAAAATGCAATATTAATAAATATATTATTAATTTTTAAAGGTTATTTTTCTTTCTATATTCATTCCCTAAATTATTAATTGTCTATGAACATTTTTTTATGTGTATATTATATAAGTGGTACTTGAGTCCCCACAAAATAATCTTAAATTTAAATTATGTGTTTACATGTGAAACGTATTCATTACTATCGAGTCCCTACTATACAATAATGAAAATCTTCAATTTTATGATTTTTGTGAAAATTCTAAAATATTCTAATTTTCGGGGCATAAGAATAAGCGAATATAAAACTCGGTGATAACGTCATATAAAAAAGTACGATTAATAATAATTGCTCTCCGATAATTAAAATTTATAAAAAAAAATTTACGACAGTCAATATCAATAAAACATAAAATTAGTTTGATGTGTTACTTTTTTGTCTTATATCGAACACGCAACATATGATTTATAAAAAAAATACCAGTGAGCCTCCGACTAATCGAAGAATACACAGCCAGGGAGATGATATCAACGTTGAAATCGTACTGTACACGAATAGTTATAGTTACTATACATAGGTATACAACCGCGGTTATATGCGATTATACACTTAAATACCACTATAATGCGTGAAGGACTGTGGGAACGTGTAAGACCCGAATACATTAAGGGCAATCAAAATATACTCACTCAAAATTCTGTCGTCTCCGCGTAATCCATTCACGAGAACAATAATATAATATATTACATCGACGGCGGCGGCGAGGAAAACGTAATAAAAAAACGAACAGACCGACCAGTTCGCGACGAGCGTATAAACAATATAATATTCTCAAAAGCGAACACGCGGCGATATTATTGCGCGAGCGAGATTAAAGACGACGATCGGAAACAAAAATGGTATTTTCTAATAACAATACGTATTTCCGCAACGGGACGGAGATCACGTCATACGCAGTGGTACAGAGGGGGGGGGGTTCGTTTGCGGTGTCGGGTGGTCGGAAACGAACGAGAAATAAAAACGAAACGAATCCGTCGACGACGGCGACGTGAGGAATACGGACGAGGAAAAAAATTTATCGCGAGAGAGAGAGAGTGAGAGAAGAGAGTTGAACTGACGCGAGATGAACTGGTGTTAAAAAGGCGCGCACACTGGAGCGGCGGCGGCGGTGGCGGTAGTCGCGAACGACGCGGGCGGCACACACAGACTGAACTCGAGCGAGACGACTACGGCGGTGGCGGCGTTTTGTATATCGCGAGTGTGTATGTGTGTGCGTGTGTGCGTACCCATACATCCTGTTGCGCCGGCCACGCGCGTCCACGCACGCGCCAAATTTTCGTCGGCCGATCGTCGGTGGGTCCCCGAGAACACAAGCCAGGAGACGACACTACACAATGTGCACGCAGAAGCAAAGCGCGTAGATGCACGCACATGACACTGGTCACTGTACCCGTGACATATTAGATAGGTATATCATCGCAGTATTTTCATACGCATCCTCCGCTCTTTACTTCGCCTATATCGTAGTTATCCACTTCTTATTGGCTGTCAATCATATACATATATATATAACATAAAACAAAATCAACCAATGAAAAGTAAAGAACTACGACATAGGCCGGAGATGAAGGAGATGCGTATCTACTGCGCAAAATCAGTACAACTGCGATGATACCTATCTAATTTTTCATGACTGTACCTATGTGTATAGGTAGGGGTATGTGAAATATCATTAGAACGTGGACCACTGCAGGTCGGTGGTATTACGTGTTTGCAGTGGAGTGCGACGGACGGATCCCTTTCGCTGGCGATTCGGACTCTGTGTGCATATTTTGAATTGATATCGAAAAAATATACATAATATAATAAGAAAAAGATATTGTTAGATTAGCAATAAGTCAAATGCAGGCACGTAGTCAGAAAATATTCACTAGGTGGGCCAATGTTAGATGGACCCCCTACCTAAATATATTACCTTGTACCTTGTAGGGGTGGGCCACTCTCGATAACATGACATGCTAGTATATGATATATATATCCACCTTGAGTAAACCAGTATGGTACCAGTATTGGGCTTTAAATAGCAATTATTTCCTAATTAATCGTTGACGATATTATGACTTATAATGATAAATTATAGTGATAAACCGATTCTTGGTAGAAACAGAATTTAAATGTAATACAATATACATATTTTATTCCAGAAATGGACATGAATTGAATTTAGTTACGTAACTTATTTTAGATTCTAATTAAAACCAAATATATTTGATTTTATTTGTGTAATATTTAGACAATATTAAAAACTTCATTAAAATTAAAAGCCACCGTATAATAATGGGCCCCTCTTAATATTTTGGGTGGGCCGGCTTACGGCCGGACACATAAAAGGGTGGGCCAGGCACACCCTGGCCTTAGCTACGTGCCTGGTCAAATGAAAAACGAACGAATCGAAATAAAATTAATTCAAGAACTCGATTAGGTATTGGTTGTCATCGACGGAAATTCCATCAAATCAAGATTCAAGAGTTATGTAATATCATTTTAATCCAACCTCCCACTGGCCGGAAAAAATTGGTTTTTACTTCAGATACGGCACTAACGTAGATAGATTTTCTTATTTCTATAAGTGTGAGAGAACAATTGTACTAAAATGAAATCAAATATTCGTCGCGATAGAAACGAACGGAAACAACGCAAAGACACCCCTTGGGCTTGTGTACGGATATAATATAAAAATTTAAGGTTTATTGTGTTTAATGGAATGGGCTGGTATCAGCGGTATAGTGCGGTATATATTATAACGCGGTATGGATGGTAGAGGTATAGTATCATTATACAGTCATCCGCCACCTCCACTTCCATTATTGTTGTCAAACAGAAAATAATGATCACCACGCTCGGCGTGGCAGTTAATAGGCCATTCTCACGACCGTCTTTAATAATATTATATCATAATATAATATATTACATTGCAATAATAATTAATGACAAAGATTATTATATTTTACTCTCCAGCTGTATAGACGTCGTCGTCGTCATTGTATACAAGGTGTGCACGTATATTTTAATATATTATGTGATCCAAAAACTAATTTAACTACTTTATATTATATTATAAACAATATGCACGCGATCGATACAGAGTTTAATTAAAGTAATCGAGAAGCACGCATGCCGTAAAGAAAAAATACTCACGTCTGCACAATAAACCCATATATGTAGGACCAATCCAGAGCTCGAATGAAAGAGGGGACGCAGTGAAACGGATCTCTTCAACTACTTCTATTTTTTTTTTGTATAGATATATATTTTCTAAAATAAATTAATGAAATTGCAGTGTGTGTGTGTGCTTTCATAGAATAACCTTTGATTTATAATACGTATCAAATTATGTGTTTTGTAAGTAAAATAAATTGTCCCATAGAGAACATAGATAAAATATAGTTTTCGTGATCCTTCGAGTACCAAGATTGCCTACACGAAGCGCCGTGTTAACATTTTTTATTGGATCATTATTGTATTATTGTATAATATTATAATATTATGAATGTAATAATATACCTAATAATAATCATAAATTTATATTAACCATACCTTTTACATGAGTACCACGGAATCGCCGCTGGTAAATATCTTTTTTTTATTGAATGTATAGTAGTTTGGTATTTATTCATACTATATAATGCGTGTTTGTGAATTCCTCGATCTGAGATAAACTTTTGTGAAACGCCATTAATAATGTACCTATTTCTTAGATTTTGTAACTGAAAGGAAAATATGTTTGTGTAGAAAATAACAATATGCACTAAGCGCTAAACGGCTTCAAATCAATATCTTCCGTTTTGATATGAAATCACTTCGTCGTTACGATTTATTACACC
>NC_042494.1:127137410-127140475 GCF_005508785.2 Acyrthosiphon pisum
ATTTGTTTAGTAATTGTCTGTAAAGTATAAATAGAGTTTTTTTATTTACCGTAAATTTAATTTGATTTTATATTCTCTTTTATACATAGACATCTTTTATACTTGTTTTTTCAGTAAATATCTTTAATCATTATCATTGCAGGTGTATTTTATTTAATTAATTATTATGTCATTGATGACAACTAGCTTTATCTTCAATATCATAAATTAACAATTATAAAATATTCCATTCAATGTCATGTAAATAAATTGTTATTGTTGTTCAACAGTGGCCATATCTGTATGAAAAATATAAGACAAAATAGGCGTAGCTCTGCCAAATGTATAATCTGATCATACTAAAAAAACATTGATGCAATATCATGAGATTAAAATTTGTTATAAAATATTAATTGTTTTATGGTGCCAATGTGCATAATGCAAATTGATTTGATTGAAATAACAAACAACTGTTAAAATTTCCAGAGTATGGTGGTAGGTGTGGTTATGTGCTATGTGGTTCATACTATTATAATAGCTACAGATACTATAACATACAAAACAATTAACAATCAGATAGTTAAATGATATACTGCGTGGGTTATAAACATCTGATACAAAAATACTTATTTATTACTGCCTGGCGCTAGGTGATCGTCTTTATTCTAAAAATTCAATATTCACGGTCGATAAATATCTGTATCTTACATAGGTATAGGTAACTATAGTATGTGATCTAGTAATGCAATAAGGGTAAGCACCTAGGTATCTATAATATTTGGAATTATATTTTATCATATTATAATCATGTTAGTATGTTGTCAGCTTGTCGCATGTTGTGCTTATGCCTTATGGTTTCAAGTATATACCTTACATACTGTAATAACTAATAACGCAAAAATAGGGATAATATAATAACGACTCCTGTCGATAGTTATATTAAAATTGTATGTTAAAATTAGGTATCTGTATGATTCTCTACACTTATAAATACTGGAGAATAATACCAGATACAAGTACTAAAAGCACGCTATTACCTTCCACCAGGTGTTCGGAGCGCTCTCGAGATCATGTAGTCGAGAATTTGATCAAACACACAAAATGTACATATAATGTAGTTACCGCAATCAATATAAAATATTATATTTAATGCCTTACCTCACTTGCAGCTGTCTGTGGGTTTTATATAACACAAAATAATACTTTAAATACACATATGAAATATGAATGAAATAATGAATGCACTGATTATAGCTTGTCACAAGAAGTCCAGTTGTTGCTTGTAGGATTTAGTATTGGGAGGCACTATCCACTATATATAATACTCTCAAACCGCTTCTGTCTCCTGACACATAAATCAACAATTATTTTATGATTGATTATTTAAAAGCTTAATAATTATCTGTAACAATATAAAAATAAATTAGATTTTAAACAACATTTTTAATATCCTTTAATGGTCAAACATTGAATTTTATATTATATGTTGTTGAAGTGTTGAACAATAAAGTAATAATACAACATACCTACATTAGAAAGAATTAACTGTTAATGCTAAATATGTTACTCAACAAATATTTTTTAGCGGTTGTTTACTTATAATATTAATAAATAATATAAATATATTAAGTTTGATCATTCATCTATACAAATAAAAAAAAATAATCTATTTTTTAGTTTTTATTATTTAAAAATAATATAAAAACATAAAATAAATGTTAAGGTAGAAAAATTGTTCTTTGATAGGTGTTAATGTAATTATTTGGGAGATAACCATACACTTATTCAAAATTTACAATTTATCAATTATCTAAGAAAAAATGTTTGATGCATTTAATATTTACGCAATTCATTAAGATCAAATTACACCAACTTGGTAAATTAATAACCTAACTTGACACTACTTACAAATTAGTAACTGATAAAGTTATTTTACTAATATAGTATTATGAGCGAATTATTCCCTGATTCATACCTATGATCAGGGGCGTCCGCAGGAAATCAGCTCAGTGGGTGCAAATTGAAATGCATGTTATATATTTTACATATATTTACATTATTATATAAACATAACTCCAAATTTAATGCAAAAAATGTATAATAATATAAATTATACCTAATACAATACATAGGTACCTATTATAAATTATTAATAATATTATATGAATTATGAATCAAATAGTAATGATAAACGTCTGACATTTAGTCCAAAATGATTCATAACATTGGTTTTGTGATTTTCAAAAAATAATGTATCGTCAAATCTATTTTTGTGAAAGTGAATTAAAGCCAAACTGCTTAACCTCATATTGGACATTGTAGATCTTACCCATGTCTTGATACGACGCAAAGCACTAAAATAGATAATAATTATAATCAATATTAAATAATTAATACAAAATATGATTTATAATATTATTATGTTAGGTACCTAAAGGTTCTTTCAACTGAACAGGAAATTACTGGTAATGTAATGACTATGTGTAAAGCTGTATTTAGATTCTTCTAGTAAATCAATTATTTGTGTATTTTGATCACATGGTTTTTTAGCCATATTTCATACTAAGTTGTTGCTTCTTCTTCAAAATTATCAAGAAGAGGTCCATATAAGTTATTGATAGATTTAACTACTTCACTGAATTCTTCAATATTCATTTTTATCATTTTTTTTGGGTGTAAATTAAATAATGAAAATGATTTTAAATTTTCATCAGAGAATCTATCACTAATTGACATTATTATGGAATCTAAGTAGGGAATAAATAAAGATTGTCTAAAAAAGTCATTAATATTATTACTTGGATAATTATCTTGTTGTGTTTGTCTGATAGCTCTTTGTGGTATTTTTAACTCTAGACCAATTTTAATTGCAGTTTCTTCTGCTTTTTGAATATTAAGTTAAATTGACATTCTCTGTTACATCAGTCATTTTTTACAATCTGTAAAAGCTCCTTAATGCGTTTTGTGGCTTCTTGTAAATCAATATTCACACTTTGAAGAATAGTAGATATAAATTCAAATTTGGCATTATACTTTGCTATAGAGTGTTATAATAAAAAACACATCTGATATATATTTAAATTTAT
>NC_042494.1:127140575-127142029 GCF_005508785.2 Acyrthosiphon pisum
GGGTTTTTCAGAAAAAACCCATCCAAAAACCTGTGGGTTTTATTGTAAAATATTAATGGGCGGTTTTATCGGGGTTTTTCTGAAAAAACCCATCCGAAAAAAATAAAAATTGGAATTTTTTTCCATGTATTTTTTCCGTGCGTTTTTTGTTTTTTCTCTTATCGCGTTATCACTTATCTCTATACTGGCCCCGCCAAAACTATATGATAATAATATAAGATATAAACATTCAGAACTTTTCCCAATTGTTAATTTTTATTGACGTTACTACGTTAGTGGCATTATTAAGTTTTTTGTTTTGTTGTTAGATTTTTATTTGTTACTAAAATTGTACCTACCTTATTAATTAAAATAATTATTTAGTTTTTTTCATATCAATTTAATATTTTAATTAGAAAAATAAATAATACCTATAAGGTAATTTTTTCTGAAAATTAATACAAGTTAAAAAAAATAAAAAAAAATAAAAGTGAACTTCTATTTTATCCAGAAAAGTAACCCGGGTTTTATGGGTTTTTTCAAAAAAAATTAGTGGGTTTAACCCAGAAAAGCAGCCCGGGTTTTTTTATGGGTTTTTCAAAATATCAAGAGGGTTTAACCCAGAAAAGCAGCCCGGGTTTTTTCGGGGTGGGCTTTTTCGTGCCAACCCTGGTTTAAACAGTGTACATTTTTTTTAAGCGGACCTTAACTAGTTATCTACTTAATCAACTAATACTTAAAAAATTGTGCAGATGATTCTTTTGCAAAAATTATCAAAATCGTACTTTTAGAAATTAAGTTATTACTTATTGAAGAAAACGTGCAGACTTTTTAATGATTAATTATAATGAAATATGGAATGACGGCGGCCGCATTTCGCGTAGTCGTGCTGATCAGTTCCCCTAGTCCATTTCGTGTACGCGACGTATTTCATTATTGCTATTTTACGACTTCGTGTATTTTTTATTTGTTTGATGTTTCATTTCGTTATTCACTGTTCTACTATCGCTGCATTAAATCTCCTTATAGATTGTTATATTTTATTTTATGTAATTTGTTAAATTGTAATTATTACCAGTGTATAAGTGTGTTATTACTGCTGTTGGTTATTACTGTGTGCGCACCAGCTGGCGTATAATAATAATATATTGGTATTATTAAATCATAAATAAGCCAACTAATGTGTACAAACAAAGAATACAAAATAAGGAAAAGTACTTATTGAATAAAAAAAATAAATAACGCGAACAAAATAAACAACGCATTAGAAGTTCATTATAATTTAAAATATTATAATGGACATTTCTACGCAAAATAATTTCTCGCTAACTTAACTAGTATAATATATATATATACACCTTGCTTAACACGGAGTTCAACGAAGTGTTTTAAGTTTTTGTTGTGATAAATGTATTGTGCATTAGTACGAGTATCTTAAATCAATGTCTATAATATCGATACCTTAAAGCATACAA
>NC_042494.1:127142079-127143466 GCF_005508785.2 Acyrthosiphon pisum
GTATCTACAGTCATTCGTTTTTTAATTACAATAAAATAAGAAAATCGTTACGTAAGAAATCGAGTGAATATCAAATGTTGTAAAAATATGAATTTCAAACGCTCATAAAAATTTAATTTGAATTTCTTATAGACATTTTTTTTTTTTGATAAAGGTAGATTAACCTATAAGGAATCTTGTATTACATTTTAAAATCTTAGTTCTAAAAAGAAAAATTTTTACGAATTATTAACTCAAAATAATTTATTATTTTCGTGATTTTTACATATTTTGTCAATTTTTGTACTTTAAATGCTAATAAAAAAAACTGTGACTAAGGATTTTTAATATTTTTCAAATGTCATTGTAACAATATAGTAGGAGTCTTGTATTAAATTTTCAAGTATTTTTACTCAACAAATAAAGTTTTATTAACATTCATAGAAAAAAAAACTAATTAAATTGGAAACTGAAATTGTCCGTAAACAGCTCAAGACAAATCAAAATATTTTGAAACTTTTATCATTTATAGAAAATGAAAATTTAAACAACCAGTGAAAATTTCACGTATGTACGGTCATTTGTTTTAAAGTTACACCAAAAACCAAAATTAATTTTTTCGAAAACATAAAAATTCCCGTTTTTCCTTAATTTTTCTTTTGTTTTTCATGGCGCTTTTGAAAACTATTGGAAAAATGTTGACTTTTGACCCCCCCAAAGTACCAACTAGATTCGCTTTCCTATCAGAAAAGGTACTGTTGAAGAAAATCCAAGCACTTTTACTGTCCTAAAAGGTGATGACAGACACAAAAAAAATAAATAATAAAAAATAAAAAAAAACACACATCATTGTTAAATCAATACATTCATCGTTCCACTCAGAATCTAAAAAGTATTTAAAATACCATTCAAATTACTTCATGCTGAAAGTATTTAAAAAGTTATTCAATACTTAAAAGAGTATTTGAATACTTTTACTCAAATTCTTTTCATGGTTGCCATTTGGGGGGGGGGGCAGGGTGTGCACTCGCATACCCTGTAATTTTGTTGTCCACAATTGGCCTAGGCCTAATTAATACTATGGCCAGATGGCCTTCAGTTTGCCAATCTTTAATTGTGCATGCACCGCAGCTATTCACTGATAATCATAAATAATATTATAATATTGTGTTCTTTAATTTGATAATTGATAAATTGATATCGGTATCACTTTATCCACTGGCACACACAAATATGTGTAAATGGTAAGTGGCTACTGACAGGGGCAGACTGGCTATTTTTGGCCCGGGGTGCAAAATTAATTAGGGGCCCGTAATTTTTTTTCAAACCTACCTAAATTAGGAAAGAGCCCTTAGTTTTATAAGTAAATATAAAAAAAAAATTAAGAATAACATGTTGTTTATTTGTA
>NC_042494.1:127143668-127194534 GCF_005508785.2 Acyrthosiphon pisum
AAAAAAAACTGAAATGGCGCCCCTGATTCTTTTACTTAAATACTTTACAGGACTGGATAATATTGAATAAGCTTAAAACAAAACGTAGGAAATGTTTGGGGGGGGGGGGCTAAGGACATTTTTGGGAGGGCTTAGTCCCTAAAGCCCCCTCCTATTTGCACCTATGCGTGTAGGTAATGTAATTTATCTGTATATAGTTGGATAAATGGATAATATTGTACAAATATACGTACCTTTCTTTTAAATTGATCAAAACAAAATTACAAACGTCAATGCGTCATATCAAAGATATCTGTAGACGGTTCACGGTAGGTTGGTAGTACATAGGTACAGGTTCTAATCTTTGAACTCGATAGTCGATATAGGTAGTCTGAGCCGAGGGCACTCAACTCTTGTATTAAAAAGGTCTTGTGGTTTTTAGGAAGATAAATTTATATTGTGTAAATTCCACATCACAGACACTAGACAGGAATTGCAATGATGCATACCTAATATATTTTATATTATGGTTTTAAATGGATTCTATTTTATTTATATAAGAATAATGAATGATGTCTGTAATAGTGTGATTGACGATTGTATTGTAAATAATAGTAGGTACCTATTTATAATCAATACTAAAAATTATTATTATTATTTACCTACCAATATAATAATAATATTTACGTGCCAAAGATATTAATCATTTTAATATACCTACCTATTATTATAATAATTGTACTTTTGATAAAAATCGTAAATTTATGATGGATTATAATATCATCTTCTTGGTTTAGGTATTTATAAGCACGAGGAAAAATTACCTAGTCAGGGCCATATTGCTGCATAGGCACTATATAATACTACTATATAGGTACATGCGCTAGGGTCCTAGATATTTTCTCCATATTCGCAAGAGAATACTCTGTTCAGAATCATATTATTAAAGATTCATCACAATCAGTGGCGCCGAATTCAATTAAAAATGGGGTGGCAACTGGCAATGGTGGTATAAGAATAAAAAAAAATAACCAAATATCTAAAATATCCACATACGGCATATCTCAACATTCTCAATTTCTCATCTATCATCATTCATCATATTGTAAAATAATTGAGTAGGCATTCACATTTCAGTCTTAAATCTTAAAAGTTAATTGTGTTCAAATACTGTAGTCTACATAGGTGTACAAGGTACATTTACAAATCAAGATCGATATTTTTCTTTTTTTACTGAAGTCAAAAAAATCAATACTAGGTATTTTCTTATCAAATAATATTTTAATGGTTTACATTTTTTTTTTCTTTGTCTGACTTCACCTTGTAGTAGTAAATAATAGCTAAAATGCTTCAATAATCAAAATCAAGAATGGTTTTTAGTAGAAAATGCAATCTTGTTTGTACCTATTTTAGGGAGTAAAATGCTTCCCAGACATAAAATTGTCTGTAAGTCTTTGAAATTTATAATATTATATTAGGTATGTAAAATATAAAATGGATAAAGTTAGTACTATAGTTATCCAGGTACCTAAGTTAATTCTATTGTTAATTATATACAATTTAGGCTGGTTCTTACGACCTCCGGTTAAAGTTAACCGACACTTAACCGGCGGAATTCTGCCGGTAATAAAATCTGTTATCATCCGGTTAGCGTTAACCAACACTTTACCGGACATTGTAAGAACGGCCCTTAGACTGTTCAGTATATTTACTTCATTAATATTTAATACACACTCACAGTGTACACATTACACTCAATTGTACTAATTTATTATCAAAAACATACTTAGGTACCTGTCTACCTATAATACCCGTCCAATAAAAGGGATGTCAGTCACTACCCCTAATAGATTAGTTCAGATGAAAAAGATAAGATTTAAGTGTCTATAATTAAAAATAATATGTGAATATCCAATTTTTTTTTAAATTTCGACTTAAAACACATAAAAAAAAATGGTGAGTTGACCACTACGTACTTAGTATTGCATCCTTTCCACCTTTTTGACAATTTTATCATACATTAAAAATATTTTTAAAATAATGTCTAAAAAATTATTATATAAATGTTTGGTGAAAATGTCAACTCTCTATGTTTGTTCATTGTCGAATAACAACTCATTAGTTATTAATTATCAAAATAAATTAATATATTATGTTAATATATGAGTACCATTATTCATTATATAACTATGAAATCATACAAATAATTTGCCAACACAATTTGCTTTATTGATGTTTAAAATAGAACAGGTATTTTAATTGCATTATAAATATAGGAAAACTTTGACGTAGCTATAATTTTTAATAATATAACTCAATAACTTTAAATCATTAAATAAATCACTTTAAAATTAACAATTTTCTATAAATTAATTATTTGAAAAGTATTTAGTTAATTCAATAAATGAAGATGCTATATCACGGTTAAGGTTCTCCAATACAAATTAATTTGGATAATTATACAAATAGTATTACCTATATTATATAGATTCATGATTAAACAAATTACTTAATTAATAACTTTCTGGCTTTTACTTGAAATTTGTGAATCTTAAGTTAATTAATATAAGTTATATATAATTTAAGTATAATATTGTGTCATAAAAATCATAATTTTCATCAAGTTAACATTATTAAAACAGTAGAGACATTTATAGCGTATTCAAAATGAGATCAGTACCAGGTGGTCAACTTGTGCGCAGGGGCATGGCTTTATTCAGGCTTTCATTGGAAAGCAGTTGTCGTTAGGACTTATATAATTTTGAATAGAGTATAAATAATGAATAGTTAATATTTACTGCTATATAAAACATAGATAAAAAAACAATAATAGAAGAGTTAATTAATTTAATTTCAAAACAATATATTTAAAACAATAATAATTCCACGAGTATGCCAAAATAAGGTGAAATAATACTTTCATAAAATCAGCAATCATAACTATGGCAACCAGTCACAACTGACGATAGGTAGCCAAAAGTATACAACGGCCATATTTAAAAAGTATTATAGAAACCTAAAACTGCAATTTTATTAAAAATGTATTACAGTTTAATTTAATTTTAATAATAACAATTGGTTTATATTATGCACAAAGAAAATGTGAGTAAAATATGAAAAATTTATCAAATAGGAATATAAATGATTATGAACCGAACAGTGTGGATGAAAAAGAATAATTTTAAATATCACAATATTTTTATAGAAACAAAAAAAAATATATAAAAATAAATAAGCAGCATAATATTTCAGAACTGTTTTTGTAACTATAATTAATGGTCTACATTTTTGTTTGTATTATGATATTACTGTTGTTTGAGAAACAATTATTGCAGTTGAAAATAGAAAATACAAAACAAAATATTTATAAATGGCAATCAGTATTAAATAAGGCAACCAATACAAATTATTATTGTGTCTCAGAAATAAACAATAAATTAGAAAAGGCAAAAGTTTGAATTATAAAAGAAAACAGTTATTCGTGATCTAAGCTGTACGTAAAATTATGTGTACACCAGAATCAGTATGGATAGGTTCGCTGAGCTCTCCAATTTTTAATGCAAATGATGCATCTTCGAATGGTTTCTGCATTGTGCCTCTAGTAAATGGTCCCAAATCACCACCACGTTTGGCCGAACTACAATCAGAATATTTCTGGGCAAGTTCAGCAAATGATGCTTTGCCGGAAACAATTTGTTCGCGATAAGCTGTGAATATATTATTTAAATTTCATTAAAATCTTCAAATCATAATTTATTAAATACAGATATATTTACATTTTATGATGTCAATTGCTTCAGATTTTGATCTAGTAATACGTTCTTCTCGCCACGATGAGGGTCGCCGTGATTTTTCGTGTTTAACCAATAAATGACTACATTGTACTTGTTCAGGACCAGAATTTGTTGAGCCTGTATTTTCAGATGCTGGTTTTGTTGGTACAGACCATTGGCTTTCCTTAGTTAATAAGTTTAAATAATAAGTTTGACCTGAAAAGTTATAATTAAATAAATCCAATTCTATATCTATTAGGTATATTAAACACTGTACTGTTATACAGGTACATATTCTTTTAAAACTACTTGAATAAATTAAAGAACTATCTAGTGAGATAGATTATATTTTTAAAAATTACTTAAATTTAAGTCATTGCTGTATTTATTTGAGAATTCTTTCCTTTGAGTCTGATTCCCTTTTTTGCATGTTAAGGGGGCTGGAGCGTGATTAATTTTCGGTCGAAAACATAGTTCACGACTTCAATCACTATGCCCAATATAATGTTCTGATATTAATTTTAAAAGCAGATTTGAATTTGTCACTAAATAATCTATGCTTTGACAATTTCATTTTTCTGATTTTTATTTTTTTTTTTACTTAGAAATTTACTAACAAAAAGAGTAAAAATAGATCATATTCATAATTCAAATTTAAATACACTATATAAAAATGTAAGACAGTCAATCCATAATAAATTTAGAGGAGAATTCAAATCTGCTTTCAAAATTTAAATCGGAACATTCTACTGAACGTAATGATTGAAGTCACTAGCAGTATTTTTTGAAAAAAAAGTTCCTAATTTTATAAAGTAATATTTGGTGACATGTGCATGCGCGTAAGTAAAATGACAGACGTATTATGATGCCTCTATACAACGTAATTGGTACTATGAATTATACACACTAATGTTCATTTACTTTCAACACATTCACAAGACCCATATAAATTGAAATATAAAATACCTAGTTTTTACTCGTTAGAATGGATTACACTCCAACCCCTTAAACATTCTTATTCATATTATACTGACCACTGCAGACGGGCATTGTTCGACTACACAGCAGGCATACAGCATGCATACAATTGTGGTATACTCAAAAGTGACTGAAGAATGTTGTCTAAGCCCGGTCCAGACCAAGAAACATATGTTTCTGACATTGTCGTGGACAAATATTCAAGTTATTGTTATGACAAAAAATCAGAAGCATAGTCAATGACAAATTTTTTTAGGTATGGATTTTCAATAAACCTAGATAGGTATTTATAATATTTTTAACGTAAGTAATTTTAAAAAAAGTTGTAATGCATATGTTAGTGCATCAATTGGAATTTTTAAGAGCATTTTTAGGTTGTATAGTGCATAAGTGCGTTAAAATTCCTATCTAGGTAGTTATAATTTTCTCTCTTTTAGATGACACAGATAAATTATTAGGTACATATATTCGTGATATTATGGCAATATGACACTAAAATTATAGAAAGGCCAAGGTAAACATTTATCATTACTACTCATATAATATTATGATATGTATAAGACATTTAGACAAGTGTTATCAACCAAAAAATATTAATTATAAATATTTATTATCTATCATATTTTAAAGCAATTTGAATTTTTACAAATAATTAGGGAAATGTTAACAAAATATGAAAATTTAAAATAGCTTAAAAATAAAAAGTAGGATAAACTGAGATAATGCACGAATATACGAAGAAAAAATAGAATTTAAAATCAAAAATTCATAGGTCACTAGTCTCGGCCAAACATCTAAATGGATATATTATTGACAAAATCTTACGCAACAAAAACCTAAATAGAGTCATGGTAACAGTTTGGAAATATTGAATTCCATCATGACCGAAAAGAATTCCACAATATCATATAAACATACCGGTAGACCGGCTCACTCGCTTCTCCCATCCGGTCGGAAGTTGTTCTTCTTCGCTCATTTTTCTGTTCGAAAACTCGGGTTTTCCGTTACGTTCTTGCGACGCCGACGAATAACTGAATAGTCAAAACACTGTAATTTTGTGGGTAAACGTAGGAATAAATGGACGAAATTACAGATGTTGCTCACCCTTTCAATTGTTAAAACACATAAATATGTATGTATTTTATGTTGCAGCCTCGCGGGTAGAATTACGATTTATGGTTTACACGGGGTGAAAAGCTGCTAACAAACGTATAAACAACGGAGACGGAGCGAACGAAATTTTAATCACAATACCGATTACCGAAGGCGGCCGAAAACTAACCCCACGGCCCACAGTCTGGTACTCTGGTCCAACACCAGTACCACACCGGTTTTGTAGTGGTAACGTCGGAACGGCATAAACAAAACGATCAGCTGATCGTGTTCACATTCTCTTTGGCAATTATACCAAAAAATTGGAGAAAAGTAAATATTTTGTTATAGTCGAATATTCGAATATGGAATATCAGCCGATGTCTGATGATGTTCAACGTCTACTAACCATGTAATTTAGATTTATTTTGAAATTAATCATATTAGGTAGTATTTAATTTATTAATTTTTGAAAAATATAACACATTTCAATAATATTTTACGTTCGTTTTATCGATTTTATTCATTGCAAAGAATTTTGATAGGACATAATTATAACCAAATTTGAATCAATACACTGTAAAACGTTTTGAGTTGATGCAAAACGTTTCAAATTGGTCCGAAAATGATGCGAAATTAGAAAGTCCAATAATTATTATTTTGATAAAAACTATAATATCAATTATATACATCGATAAGCAATTCAATAAATATAATTTTTTTACTGCATTTTTTACAACTTTTTTTATTGATATCATAATAGTTTAATCGTAATTAATAATTATTTATTAGTAATTGGTATAATAATTAAGCTTATCTGAGTTTCTCAGACTTGGATGTAAATTGCTATATTGTTCAATTCACAGATGTGTTCGATTGTGACGTGTCCCGAAATATTCTAATTGCGGTTTGGTCAACAAATTACTATTGGTAAGTAGGTACCTAGAAACATCGTATATTATATTTTAATTCCGTTAGAAATTTATTAAAGCTATTGACTCAAATTTTAATTCAATTAGATTAGAATTGATTCTATATTTATCTCGATATTTATATATGCCCAATGAGTAGGTATAATAAAGTTAAAAGTGTTTATTACTATAACTAAGATTCATAGACAAGCATATATTGCTCAGATTGTTGATCAAATTTTCTTTATATTTACTTTAATTAATTTTTTTGGTATTTTAAATTTGTTTAGTAATTGTCTGTAAAGTATAAATAGAGTTTTTTTATTTACCGTAAATTTAATTTGATTTTATATTCTCTTTTATACATAGACATCTTTTATACTTGTTTTTTCAGTAAATATCTTTAATCATTATCATTGCAGGTGTATTTTATTTAATTAATTATTATGTCATTGATGACAACTAGCTTTATCTTCAATATCATAAATTAACAATTATAAAATATTCCATTCAATGTCATGTAAATAAATTGTTATTGTTGTTCAACAGTGGCCATATCTGTATGAAAAATATAAGACAAAATAGGCGTAGCTCTGTCAAATGTATAATCTGATCATACTAAAAAAACATTGGTGCAATATCATGAGATTAAAATTTGTTATAAAATATTAATTGTTTTATGGTGCCAATGTGCATAATGCAAATTGATTTGATTGAAATAACAAACAACTGTTAAAATTTCCAGAGTATGGTGGTAGGTGTGGTTATGTGCTATGTGGTTCATACTATTATAATAGCTACAGATACTATAACATACAAAAAAATTAACAATCAGATAGTTAAATGATATACTGCGTGGGTTATAAACATCTGATACAAAAATACTTATTTGTTACTGCCTGGCGCTAGGTGGTTGTCTTTATTCTAAAAATTCAATATTCACGGTCGATAAATATCTGTATCTTGATATATTACATAGGTATAGGTAACTATAGTATGTGATCTAGTAATGCAATAAGGGTAAGCACCTAGGTATCTATAATATTTGGAATTATATTTTATCATATTATAATCATGTTAGTATGTTGTCAGCTTGTCGCATGTTGTGCTTATGCCTTATGGTTTCAAGTATATACCTTACATACTGTAATAACTAATAACGCAAAAATAGGGAAAATATAATAACGACTCCTGTCGATAGTTATATTAAAATTGTATGTTAAAATTAGGTATCTGTATGATTCTCTACACTTATAAATACTGGAGAATAATACCAGATACAAGTACTAAAAGCACGCTATTACCTTCCACCAGGTGTTCGGAGCGCTCTCGAGATCATGTAGTCGAGAATTTGATCAAACACACAAAATGTACATATAATGTAGTTACCGCAATCAATATAAAATATTATATTTAATGCCTTACCTCACTTGCAGCTGTCTGTGGGTTTTATATGACACAAAATAATACTTTAAATACACATATGAAATATGAATGAAATAATGAATGCACTGATTATAGCTTGTCACAAGAAGTCCAGTTGTTGCTTGTAGGATTTGGTATTGGGAGGCACTATCCACTATATATAATACTCTCAAACCGCTTCTGTCTCCTGACACATAAATCAACAATTATTTTATGATTGATTATTTAAAAGCTTAATAATTATCTGTAACAATATAAAAATAAATTAGATTTTAAACAACATTTTTAATATCCTTTAATGGTCAAACATTGAATTTTATATTATATGTTGTTGAAGTGTTGAACAATAAAGTAATAATACAACATACCTACATTAGAAAGAATTAACTGTTAATGCTAAATATGTTACTCAACAAATATTTTTTAGCGGTTGTTTACTTATAATATTAATAAATAATATAAATATATTAAGTTTGATCATTCATCTATACAAATAAAAAAAAATAATCTATTTTTTAGTTTTTATTATTTAAAAATAATATAAAAACATAAAATAAATGTTAAGGTAGAAAAATTGTTCTTTGATAGGTGTTAATGTAATTATTTGGGAGATAACCATACACTTATTCAAAATTTACAATTTATCAATTATCTAAGAAAAAATGTTTGATGCATTTAATATTTACGCAATTCATTAAGATCAAATTACATCAACTTGGTAAATTAATAACCTAACTTGACACTACTTACAAATTAGTAACTGATAAAGTTATTTTACTAATATAGTATTATGAGCGAATTATTCCCTGATTCATACCTATGATCAGGGGCGTTCGCAGGAAATCAGCTCAGTGGGTGCAAATTGAAATGCATGTTATATATTTTACATATATTTACATTATTATATAAACATAACTCCAAATTTAATGCAAAAAATGTATAATAATATGAATTATGAATCAAATAGTAATGATAAACGTCTGGTCCAAAATGATTCAAAACATTGGTTTTGTGATTTTCAAAAAATAATGTATCGTCAAATCTATTTTTGTGAAAGTGAATTAGAGCCAAACTGCTTAACCTCATATTGGACATTGTAGATCTTACCCGTGTCTTGATACGACGCAAAGCACTAAAATAGATAATAATTATAATCAATATTAAATAATTAATACAAAATATGATTTATAATATTATTATGTTAGGTACCTAAAGGTTCTTTCAGCTGAACAGGAAATTACTGGTAATGTAATGACTGTGTAAAGCTGTATTTAGATTCTTCTAGTAAATCAATTATTTGTGTATTTTGATCACATGGTTTTTTAGCCATATTTCATACTAAGTTGTTGCTTCTTCTTCAAAATTATCAAGGAGAGGTCCATATAAGTTATTGATAGATTTAACTACTTCACTGAATTCTTCAATATTCATTTTTATCATTTTTTTTTGGGTGTAAATTAAATAATGAAAATGATTTTAAATTTTCATCAGAGAATCTATCACTAATTGACATTATTATGGAATCTAAGTAGGGAATAAATAAAGATTGTCTAAAAAAGTCATTAATATTATTACTTGGATAATTATCTTGTTGTGTTTGTCTGATAGCTCTTCGTGGTATTTTTAACTCTAGACCAATTTTAATTGCAGTTTCTTCTGCTTTTTGAATATTAAGTTAAATTGACATTCTCTGTTACATCATCCATTTTTTACAATCTGTAAAAGCTCTTGAATGCGTTTTGTGGCTTCTTGTAAATCAATATTCACACTTTGAAGAATAGTAGATATAAATTCAAATTTGGCATTATACTTTGCTATAATTTATAATAAAAAAACACATCTGATATATATTTAAATTTATAATATGTAGACATGTATTGATCATGAGTATTGAATTCAATAGTCTAATCATTAACTGTAATTAATATCCCCATTTTCAACATAAATAAAATATTTAAGATTAACTTAATTAAATAAATATTTTGACATTTTTTTAGAAATAAAATATACTATAAACAAAATTAGTTTAAAGAGTAACAAATTTATATTTATTTATACTTTTATATTTAATTTATAATAAATGATAGATTCAGTCTTAAAATTAAGTAAAGTAGGTACTAAATATTAATTGAAAATTAATAATAATAGGTATGATAAAATTTGTATTCTAGTAAGTACTTACCAAAATTAGGTTTTGTGACCCTACTGTCTCATCTGTATCTCTTTGTGGCAAAGGAACATGTGACTCAGGTTTTTAGAAAAAAAATCAGAAAAAAATTGAATATATTATAATATAATATATTAATTTTTTTGTTTATTAAAAAATCTCAGTGGGTGCAATGGCACCCACTGGCCCCTCTCTGCGGGTGCCCCTGCCTATGATTGACATGATGTTATACATTTATAATTCAGTACTAAATAACAATAGCCATTTAATGCAATAATAATTAACATAAATACAATTATTTAATACATTATACTATAAGTATTTACAGTGGCGGATTTAAGGGGGGGGGGGTCCCCCATTGGGTTAGCATTTAGATTAATAAATTGGGCCATTTTTTTTAAATATTTGAGTCATAAAACTTAGAAAAAGACAATGCCCCCCCCCCCCAAAAAAAAAAAAAAAATTTGGATCCGCCACTGGGTATTTACTTAAGAATAAGATTTATTATAATATAGGTTATTGTAAATAGTATCTATTCAATGATGTATATAAGTTTTTGGTGTCTTTTAAAAACACACATTATTGTATAACTAATACATTCATCATTCAGAATCTTTAAGTATTGTTTAAATCATTAGAAGGAAGAGACTGCATACAAATATTAAACATACACTATAGTACTTGCAATGATATATGCCTATCATCATAGACGTGATAGAGCCATCATATTATTTGGCACCAGTTTCAACATGAATGGAAATTTAATATGTCTTTTAGAGAAGCTAAAACTTTACATACATTTAAATCTCTTTACCGGAGCCAACAAATTACAATTATAAGTATATAATATATATATTGATGTTATATTTATCTTTTAATTAGGCACTCATAAAATGTATGGCATGCTAGCCCCTTTTCACATTTGTTTTCGCCCCACTTTTAGCATCCCAAATTGTATGCAGAAGAAATGAAAAATATTCTATAAAACCCTAACCCATAGAAATATGAAATTTCTAAAGAACACTAGATATCATTAATGTCATAACTTATAAAATATAGTGGATCTTTCTAAACTATGTTCTTAAAAGGTAGAAAATTCCCTTCATGTCCTCTAACTAGGTGCATAATGAATTAACAGTAGTTCCCATTTAAAATTTAAAGTTGAAGCCATCATTCTTTTTACCTAATTATATAACTGTTTGATTATAATCATTCAGTTTTATTTTTTTTTATTAAATATTAATAACGACTTACTATATTAGATATTTCTTTAAATTATAGATTCTTTTATGAATTATATGAATATGTTGGACTGAATATAATGATAATTACGAATTTTATTTCTGTATTATACATGTATACCTTTTATTGTTTCAAATGTCAAACATTACTTATTGTGTTTTGTAGGGTATTATAGTCTCGATCTAAAACAATTAACAAGATATATGTAAATTTGTTTGTGTGGGCCAAACAATTTTATAGGTACTTTTCAAAGTGTATATCATTAATTTAACAAAAGGGAAAGTGAAAGGGAGAGAAGTAGTCTTTAATATTAGCACACGATTTCCTTCCAATTCGCCAAAACAGCTATAACAACAGTCAACAGCTGAGTGCCTGAGTATATCAAAATATTTTAATTCACTTGTCATTCGTCACACAGTGATCTCCAGTAAAATATCAATATAGATACTAGATACTCAACGCCTTACGTAACTGAATTTTTTTTTCCTTTAGTAAATATCTACACTTTATAAAAAAAGTAATTCCGGATTAAATGCAGGTACTAATAATAAAATAATTTATAGGATACTTTTAACTTTCGAGTTTTTAATTAATAAATCAAATAATTAATAATTAAAATTATATTTAATTGTTGTCCTCTTAATAATATTTCATACATTTTAGTCTATCTACTAGATATTTTTAAAATATTAGTACACACCTACGTAGGTGTAATAAATAGGACATTTACTGAACATAACGTGTACATAATATGCGTTTCTGGAGGTTCGACTGAACTGACACACCGCCGCGGCCGCAACTACGGCAGTATAGTTAGTAGTCTCGTACTTCGCAGTCATCGCCGGTCATTGAACGGACCATGTCCTCGCTCGTTTAGTGTAGTTATTTTTTTTATTATTATTGTGTATGTATTTTTTTGCCAACACAGTGTTGTGTTTCGATTACTTGTTTGAAACTTCGAAGCGAAATGCTCCTACATAACTATTGGTCGTGACGGATGATTTTACTTCTTAACTATTATGGTAAATTTTAACGATTTTCAGTATACAAATTAAATTATAAATATAATTAAATACATTTTTATCAAATATTTATTTATCCAACGTTTTATAACCAAAAATATTACATATTGGTAATTTATCTGAGCTCTACTCAAGCTAATGTAATATGGGTTATAACAATTTAAATTTAAATTCATTCTGCTGAAAAATTATTTTTCCATATACCTACATGCTATAAATATTTGTCGGAGAGCTCGTAGATTTATTTCTATGTAAAATTAATGTCCAATAATTAAAAAAAATTTAAAACACTTGACTGTAAAATTACGTGTATATAATTTTATAGTAATCATAAAATATTTTAATATACTTATTAAACTAATAACATTCAATAAGAACCATAATAACTGTGTGCATTCAGCATACAAAGTTATTAGTTATTTCTTAATTTATTACTACTAACTATCTTTGTCCATCCTAACGGTGCTTGGTTGGTTAATTGGCGAAAAACGAATTCATAACGGTTGAAGATAATGTAGGTATATGAACTGTATATTATTTTTCTTTGCACGTAGGACAAATTAAATTAATAATTTATTATCATTAACGTTATTTCGAGAGTAACAATTTGTCATTGTTTTATGTTCCACATATTTTTATAATACCTAATTTAAAAAAATGTAATATTAACTTAACAGAATAATTGATGTGTAATATATAAATATATAATAAATTAGTCTACAAAATATTATGCTTTATAATTTACATAAAGTTTTGTTTGTATAATTCCTAACTATTTTAGTACAAAAATTATAATAAAAACAGCAACACTTAGGTTTATTATATATTATATTATATGCTTGGCATCGTAATAATACGCCATATATACCCAATTGAATTATTATTAACATATGTATTACCTTTATTGTACACTAGGCACATAATATCGGTTTAATAAATTAATAATTTTCACTATAACATTATTAAGCGCTCAATTTAAATGTTTGTCTTAACTAAACATTTTCATAATTATTATTCTATAAGTTATGTTTAAAAAATAAATTGTTGTTTAGTTTCATTACCTAGGTAAGGTATATTATTTCCAATGTAATATATATGTAATATATAACCCCAAATAAATCTACGGAAACATACAAGGTAATAGATAATTTAACTATAGGTACCATTATATAGTTCAAGGCTTCTAAAGAATTTCCCCCCTTTTTACACAAAATTGAATTTCAAGGACTATTTAACCAGCAAGTTGCGATCAATTTTCAAATCATTTTATTAACGTTGGAAAATCCTCTTGGTATTGTAACTGGTCATGGGCATAATTTACGCATTTAATGTTTTAAAATACCTAAAAACCATTGAACCGAACGTATTTCAAATTGATTGCATCATTAGTATTAAAACAGGCCTACTTTCTGTAGTAAGTATTTTTTTTGTTTTATTCCATAACAATGATAAATAAATTACAAATTGCTTACAAATTCTGCAATACATTTAACTTTTCATATTTTAATCAAAGATAAAAACCAAAAAAATCTTTATCTATATTGGCGTTTTGGCAGATCCGTTTCGCGCTTCGTCCCCGGTTCCGTGTATGATACGAATTCGTGTTACACAAAATTCTTCCATTAGATTTCTATAGTTTCTGTATTATAATATTCGTATAACAATGAATTTACTAAATGATTTCTAATGTATAGAAATAAAATCGTTATGGAACGCAAATTACTATACCTTAGCTACCCAAAACTCTAAAAGACACTCATATTCTATACCTGTGATAGTGTATTAATATACTATTTATACCTATTATCGTATTTTCTATTGTAATATAATAATGTACCTATATTTTATAACTTTTAATTTACAAACGTTAACTTACTATACCAATATTTTTTAATTATTTTTAAATTTCTGTGTTTGAAAATCTTTTATAATTTTAATAAGACCTATGATATATAATATATATATTAAATAATTGTTCACTACTATACAGTGTAAGAACTACAAAATGTCACAATTATATAATTCTTATCAATCTAGCTTATAAGCACAAAAGAAAACTGCTTTGTATACTACCTACTATACTATTATTGCATGTAGCCGTGATGTAATTTCATTACTCGTTGGTGTACCTGTTTTATGTTTATATCATTTGGTTGTAATGTTCTTTGTTAACATAACCATATGGTACCTATATCAAAAATATTGTTTTATTTACTCAATATTATAACAGTTAAATCCTTTTCCTCCATCAAAATGAAATGTCTTTATATTTAAATATGAAGTATAAACTTCTTTTTTCAAATGAAAACTACTAATGAAAATCTGAGAGGAGTGATGAATGTATTGGTCATTGGTTATTGGGTTTTACAAAGATGCATGGTTTTTTTTGTCTGTTGTCACATTTTAGAGCAGAAAAAATGCTGTAATCTTCAAACTTGAGGGTATTTTCTGGTAGAAAATGGGATCCAGTTGCTACTTTGATGAGCCGAAAGTAGATGTTTAAATTATTGTGTACAAAAAACTGTATACGTCAGTCTTTTATTATAATAAATTATCCTTTTATAAAATATTTATATTATTTTAGTAAATTATTTCCCTACGGTTGGTTGAACTATATTTTGAAGAAAAAAAACGCATAATATAATATTAGGTATAGAATTAATTATATTAATATTATATCGTCGCGAATTATTGCTATTACCACTAAGTCAATACCATAGTCGCAAGTAGCCCAAAGCTTTTAATGGGACTAAGCCGCCCGGGGGCCCCATAATATTTTTAAAAAATGATATACTCTTAGTACTAAGTACTAACTTTTAAGTTACCCACCTCCCCCCAATTTACACTAATGATTAATATACCGATGTACTATAGAGTATAGTATGCTGTGAATAATATTATGCCAGTGTTATAAATAACATAAATGTAGGTACCTACTACTTATTCTGAATATTTTAAACCTGTAATTGGTATAGAAAATAATATACGTATATTGACCAAAAGTTTCAAGTCTACAATTAATATTTAATATCAACAAAATTAAATTACTTAAATCATTATTTATCATTTAAATACTCAATTTCATCAAAAATTAAATTTTAAATGGCTAAAAAATATCTGCCTATTTATTTTCAAAAATTTTTAATTGGTCTATGAACAACTTATACGTTCAACTATAAACAAAAACAATATCAACATAAATCGAAGAAAAAACAGTACCTCGAAAACTACTATAACTACTATAACTATAACCTAACCATGTTTTTAAATTACTAATATTACGTTGTGAAAATGTCTAGTTTTTACCTATCTTTGGTTATTCCATTTTGTATTATCAGGTAAAACATTTTGTAACTTTAGTGTTTTATAAATAAACAATTATTTGTACCCTTCATTTAAGTAATCACTATAAATAAAATTTGTTAAACATTTAATATGTTATGTCTTAATACGTGATATTTTAAATACATAGATAGTTAACAATTTGTAATTAATTATTCTTGGCATAGTAAATATAGGAATTGTTTCTCACCTGGTTTGAATCACTTATATGTATATGATATTTTAATAATACTCTTTATAATATCATACAATTTAAAAATGTATCAACTTTTATGATTATTTAAATGTTATTGAACATTTTATATTGGATTTATACTCCATACTTCCATAGTCAGACGCGTATCGCGTACCAAGCCTGTAAGATTTGATTTGTTATTCTAATTAGTGATTCCTACAGATCCATCCCACGTGTTGCCTACGCGTATGAGTATATACAGCGTATTTTCACATCATGGTTAATATTATACTTAACCCACAGGTATTCTCTATAATACAAAGGCAATTTTTTTTCAATTTAATATCTAAAAATATTGTTTATAAATACTGTTAAAATGTATTATAATTTTATTTTTTACAAAAATTTAAAAATGTCTAGTACGGTAGAAACTTGATAAGTAAAAGCAGATTAAGAAATTTTAATTATTAAAATTTTTTTTTTCATCTAATTATATCTTAATTTAATAACAAAGAATTAATGTTTAAAAAATTAAGACTATAGTTCCTATGGAAATTAATTAAAATATTATGTTATATCATATTATGCAATTTGGTTGTTAAATAATATTAAAAATGAACATGTTTCTATAATACGATACATTTACGTTATGTATTATTGCATTGTAAAATATACATTTTGCGTCTGTTAAATTTAATGTAACTCCCAATTCCCATGTTCATTATTGTCATTAAATCCTTTACAAAAGATAAACTTATCTTTTTAATTTGATGTTTATTGTTAAACAATTAATACTTGACACTTGTTATATTATATCCAACATCATGAAACTCAAATATTCCATACGAACATTATAATGTTATGATCGTTAACAGAATATACCTAATATCGATTTAAATAGGTACGTACATGGGCGATCCTAGAGTTTATTTTTAGGGGGTTTGGAGTAAACTTTACCGACTTCCAGTATTTTACTATATTATAGTTGTCAGCCGTCACCGCTTAATGTAATCATTAGGGCTCAGATTTAAATGCCCTTAAAATATCAAAAATAATGAATTTCACATGTCAAATAACTGATACCGGAATAATATGACTGGTGTTTGTGAGGAGGATGCTAAGGATCGTAGTAAGTGGAAATTGAGGACCAGGGTGGCCGACCCCAGATAGTTGGGAGAGAAGGCGAAGGAAAACAAGAAGAAAATAAATATATATTATATTATAACATTATTTTATAACCATATATTGATAGGCATGATAACAAGCACGTATAGGTGTACCGACCAGTCGGCACCAGTCTATTCTGTTTTTAGAAATAAATTGTTTTATTTTGTGGAAAACAATATTAATATACGGGTTTTCGACTGCCCTTACATAATGATAAAGATTATTATTATAATGGTATGGCAAAATGTATAACAAAATCTTTTCATAATTCTTAAATTATTATATAATAATTTATTATACCCACATTATGATAACTGATGAGTGTTCCAGTTTCCCGTGTGGCGTGTATTAATGTATTAAATTATTTTGCATAATATCATAATATCTACCTATTGATAGACGATTTCCATAGTTCAATAAAAAAAAAATTAAAATTTTGGGTTTCTTAATCTTGAGAATTTCTATGAAATGCTGACTGGAAACAAGAATTGCCGAGACTGTAGTCATTACTGTCATCAAGTTTAATTTGAACATTCAATAAAATATTATCGGTGTACTAAATTTTATAAAATTTATTTATATTTATTATATTTAAAACTAATTTATGACTAGGTATTTATGATAGCATAATATAAACCAAAAGTGTCGCCTTTACTGTTAATTATAAAACTATAATTACCTTACGCTCATTTTAACTTTCCTAGAGTAAATAAACAAAAACTTCACAATAACTTTTATTTTACGTTTTTTGACAACAAAATAATGTTTTTAGACTAAATAATTTATATTAATATGTTGAACACTATATATAGTGTCTAATGTTTTTATGAGATTCCCCAGAGAATAATGGTCAACAATGACCTCATTTGGTCCAACTGTATATCGATCCTATTACCATTTTTTCGCCATTCATGCCCAACCAAACATAAAAAAAAATATCTTCTCTCACATTCGTAATACTTTTATATTCAATATACAATAGGTATATCGAAACAAATATATACCTACGTTATGGTTTTATATATGGAGAAAAAGGTACTAATACGTTTTTAATATTACTAAAATCATTTCCTATTCAAAGTGCTTATATCGATTTGTGGTTTCCGTCCACTACACATGTAACATAAAAAAATTACGCTCCATATACTACAATCAACTCTGTTGCTTCACATTTGGTTAAATTTTTTTTGAATAATTTAAATAAAGTGTTATTCTTAATTTATATTAATTTTTTTAATGATTCGAATTTAAATTTGTATCGCTTAATTTTAAAAGGCAGTTGTTTTTTATGTTACGTATCTTAAAATTAATATTTTTTTTAACCTCCGTTAAGATAAATTTAGTATTCTCTTCTTTAAACTTCTATGATTTGTTCTACTAACGATAAATGTGATGATAGTGGGATGTCAAATTTTCTAGAATGTGTGGAATAGATATAAACAACATATTTTATGGTTAAACTTTCTTTTGAATTGAGAGGACGCTACACCCGCATGTATTGTCCCCGTTTTAAATATGTAAAACATAGCAAAAACTGTCTTGCGCGGTTCCCTCAGGCTGTAGTCCAAGCTAAGCAACCACATTTTTACACTACAAAGAGGAGAACAATTACTGTGCAATGTTGTTTTTATATTTACGATATCACAAATACGAAAAAAGTTCTAATTGTTTAAAAATGCACTATTTTTGAGTTTTCCAAACTTGAATAACTTTTTTTTTTAAGTTCTGATATCGAAAAAATAAAAACAGCGTTGCACAGTAAATGTTCTCTTTTTTTTGTATTGTGCAATGATTTATTATTGAATTCAAATTTTACACATATACATTATAGTGACTTACTAAATTACGAGATACACTCTTTTCCTACCTACTGTAAAGCAGAGTGTTTACCCACTTTCCCCCTTTTTTCTACTATTTTATTTTAATTTAAAAATATAAATTAAAAAAATATTGTAAATTATACTATCAAAATATTATAGACCAAAACTGACATACGCGTGATTAATAGGTACGTAATATAATATACGTTATTACTTATTACTTTGAGTACCTTCGTATTATGTACACAGTGATATATGATAAAAAAACATATCTTTTTAAACTACTATTGTCAAATAACGATTATAAATTTTAAACACTATTTAATTGACATTTATATGTCCGTATCTTTTTAATTAACAACTATTAGCTAAAGTTTACAATTATATGTACCTATATTTAATGATAGTTACTATACAGTTTCCATTTTTATGTAAATAATAAAACAACAAGTAGGTACAGTACAAAAATGGATACACGCATTCATTTGATTTAACCAAGTTCCGTTATTTGTGACTTAATATGCTTCAGTATAAAATTATGTATGTAATTTATAATATTAACTTATATTTAGTAAAAATTAAACCAAAATGCATACTTAACAAATTTATTTTTTTGAATTTCCCTGTTATCTTTGAGTTAACCTTAAAAAAGTAAATCATTATGCTATCTTTCGTTTTCAACGGCATTTTTATAATATTTGTCAATGCTTTAAATTATAAGCTTAAGACATCCGCTTAAATAATGATCTTCTCGATTGTTGTATCATGTATTCATTAAATATATTTTGATTACACTTTTCAAGCTGTTGAAAAAAACTTACACTTCTATTATGGGTAATCGACATTAAATTGTTAGTAAAAAAAAAAAACCATGTTATATTTAATCAGCTGTAGTTTTTTGTCATATTAACGTTAAAAGGTCCGTTTGTATGGCGGAAAATTGTATGCTTTCAGTTTGATCAGGTGTTACAAAGTGTTTTCGAGGTCGGTCAGGTTAGCGGCATAAATTACGTCATGTTTAACGCGTGGTGAATAATGGAAAGAATTTTTTTTTAAAAATGGTAATTCTTTACAACCGTGTAGACACAATTATTTCAATTGGTTAAAACGTATATTTATGTATTATATATTCTACTTAAGAATCAATCAATGTGTTTAAACTAAAATAAAAATAAGAATAAAAACATTATTCATAATATAGAGTATAAAAGCGATTAATGTATAATATTATAGTACTCGAGAGTCGAGAAGAATACACATATATAATGCATTACATTTTATAATGGATTTTATCTTAAGATTTCAATACGTGTAATGTAGAGATGAATGTAATACTAACAAGTAACAGCAATAACAATACATTATTTTTGAAGTAGATAGGTACTCCTGTTAAGTATCAGCGTATAACGATAGATTCTATAAATAATTTATATTTTATTTCAAACTCTTAATAGTTCATGTAATGATAATACTATGTAAGTTAAGCCACTGTTTATTAAAAATTTAAAACAAACCGAAGTTTTAAAAGTACGATGTATAAAATAGTGTATATATTTTGTACATTTATATATACTTTACACTATCTATACGAGTATATTATTTATAATATGTGTTGATATTAGGTTTAAATTATACCTAGCACAGTAATTGATAATGTAGAGGTATTAAATACTATTAATTACGCACATTTTAATAAGTAATAAGACTTATAGAACCATAACATTTAAATATATTTGCTGGTATTTACAAAATTAAGTATACATTTTTTTATGGAAAATATAATTTGTGAAATTCTCGAATAAGCAAAAAATGACATTGTATAATATAAGTCTTGGATTTACTTATTGCACTGATTATATAATTGTACACTCGTGATACTTACGTCCCTATACTAAGTTACTATCTATTGACACAGAATATACATTACTACACTATACGCCATCGTGAATACAATTAGAAATAATTATTATTTAGGCGCACAAATTTACATTATAGAACGATTTAATTATCTGTACCGTACAAGTATTTTACCTGTACATTATTTGAGTGTAAACAACTGCTGTTAGTTGCGAACAATTATATAAAAAATAAAACTGTACATTTATACATTAGATGTAAGTCTAAATACAATTTAAAGTACATCAATGTATTTTGTTTATGTTATAACTTATAAGTATTATTTAATACTATAATAACTATTTCATTTTATAGACAATTACTATGAAAAATTAAAACACTAAACGAAATACTAACAAATAACTTGAACAAATTAAAACAGACAAAACAAATAATAATTGTTAAACCAAATACCTTTACATATCTTGTTTCACTCAGAATCTATAATACATTAAATTGGAAGTTAAACCTCTGCAATATTCATAGAATAAATAATAAATACGTATAAGTAATAGATTTGATACCTATATTTAATTGTATAACTGTCAATAATGCTATTACACTAGGCTTACGAGTGGGATGGTAAAGGAGGGATTGTATAATTGATTTCAATTCTTTTAAAAATATTATGAGGTGTGGCCGAGTGGATATTATGCAGTCACATGGCTATATGCAAGAGTATTTGACCAACTCGACCTTGACAAAGAGCTGGCTGTAGTTCATGACTATAGTTAGCTGTTAAGTGTATTATGATAATTAAGATTTATTACTTATTATGATCCGAAAATATGTTTTTTTTTATATTATGTTTAAGAAAAAAGGTGGGCAAGTGGCTCCGCTCTGCTGTAGAGATGGTGTCGTCTATAAGTCACTTTAATGGATATGTTAAATTTGAATTCTGTGATTTAAAATCATTGTATGCGTAAAACGATTCTGAGCGAAGACGGTCAGATTTACTATAATATTAAGTATACTTTATGAAATTATTGCTAATAATATACAATTTATCTTTTAGATTTTTTAGTTACAATATGAACTACCTACTTATGAGAAACCTTGCTTTAAATTTAACATTTTATAATTTTTTTACTACCTACAAAGTAATTTTTAAATTATTGTGGTTTGATGAATTTTGTCAAAATTTTAACTTTTACTGCTATTATAACAGCTTATGAGGAACCTTGTATCATACTTACAAGCTGTTGGATACAGCGACAATTTTTTATCAATTTTTATAAAAAAAAAACCTAAAAATTGATAAATATCTATAAATATCTACAAAAATAAAGCGTCGAAATATTTTTTAAAATAAATCCATGTAATAATATATTATAAAAACTAATTTAAATATTTGGTGAAAATGTCAAGTACCTATCTACAGTTATTTGTTTTCGAATTACATTAAAATAAGAACATCGTTCTATAAGAAATTGTTAGTTTGTGGATGGATGTCGACAAATTTTTATTTCAAACGAACATATAAATAAATTTGAGTTTCTTCTGAACTTTTTTTTTTCGTTTAAGGTAGAAAAACTCATAAGTAAGTACCTAATTTTGTATACAATTTTCAAATCTATTAGACGTACAAAGACATTTTTTACGAATTTCTAACTAAATATACTAAAAAGAAACTAGTTAAAATCGTAATTTTCTTCCACTTAAAAATATCTCAAAGAGAGTCAAAATATTTTGAAAACTTTATGCTCTATAAAAAATGCTAATATAAACATTCAGTGACAATTTCAAGTATCTACGGTTATTTTTAATTTTTTTTTTTTTAGTTACTTAAACCAAAAAAACAACTTAGGTTTTGTCAAAAACTAATTTTGAAAATTACTGGGAATTTTCAATTTTGACTTCTCAAAAGTACCAACTAGATTCACTTTCCCACAAGAAAAAAAATTAATAAAAAAAACACATCATTGTAAAATCAATATCAATCGCTCCGCTCAAAATCTAAAATTATTCTGTGTTGAATACACCGGATAGTGCAGGGTACTTAAAAGTAATCGAAATCATAAAATTTAATATAACTAGATCGGTTGTATATTATTTTAATAAGTGCTTCTATTTTTACTAAAAAAAGAATGTTTATATGAATTATATTTTTTTATGAACATCTAATACAGTAGCCATAATATTATGTTGTTTGAAACTATCATAATTGTTTCACTACCCAAAAAGTGTTCACCAAGCTAAAAAAATCTTAAAGAACACATTGTAAACCTAACAGCTTTCTCAATATCTACTCCGTTCCAAATTTAAAACAAATGTTGGGTCAAAAAACTTTTAAGTGTAAGGTATCCTATTTTTTTTTTATGTTACATAACTACTATAAAGATTCTATATGTTCATAACGTATTTAATGGATTTTAGAATTAGCCACTATATACTACTATAATATAGGTTCATGATCATATTTTTAAAAAAATTTTGTGATTTGAGCTATAAAAAATATTATAAAATGAAATGCTTTTAAGATTCGATCATATTATGAATCAGATCTGAATTTATATCCGTAATGTATTTTATCTCATAATACCTACATCTTGAAACTACATATCTCACAACATTTCATAAATCTAAAATGAATCAGTTTTTCTTAAAAGCTGAAACTTATTATACAATTTGATGTATTATTATAATAGGTATGTATGTATATATATATATGTACCTACTGTTTAATTTCCTGGTTAGCAACCATAGTATAGTCTGAACACATAACCGAAGAAAATTGTTAACTAAAATAAGCACCCCCTGTTACTACTATATATGTTGTAAAAAAAATATGTAACTTCTGTACATCGTTATCATTCATGGTAAACTGAGTCACAAATGTGTTGTTAGTCCGATATCGTGTGTTCGTGCATTGATATAATGCATAGTAATTTTACTACCTATTATTTAATAATCAATTGATCTTCTGTCGTTATAGATTTCAACCGATCGTAATGATAATGTCTTCCACCCATCCAACCACCGGAAATCCGGTTGATCACATCATCCGACGGCATCCCGAAGTCTTGGCCTCACGGCCTGGACGACTGAGATGAGCCCACCAGTTAATTCAGCTGATATGTTGGTATCGTCACAGACGGCCACAGAATTCATAAGCAACAACAATAACAACAACAATAACAACGACGACGACGACGATCCTTGTGAAAAACCGACACTAACCACCGAAGAACTGGCGCTGTTAGCGAAACTCGAGGAGGCCAATCGGTAAGTTCTTACTTCTTATATTAATTATGAAGTACTTAGTCTACTATACTAGATGTAAGTTGAGTTATCAAACTTATATAGGTGTATATAGGTCTATATAATATATTATAAAGCCATCATAGAACCTCACTTCTCATAAACACTTATACCAATTTCCAAGTAGAAATTTAAAAATGTATCAGATTTAAGTTATTGTCTATTGACTAATATTGTCACTAGCCTAGCATACCTTTTTATCAACAAATTAAATAAATTATTTGTTTAATAAACACTTAATTATAATTTACAATATATTATACTTTTATTGAACAATAATATTAGAATATTATCAATTATCATTGACTTGAGTCTCTTTGATACTTTACTGGATACATTTATAATCTATATAATATGTTTATATAAAATTGTATTTTTTATTTAATAAAACATAAAAAAATAATAAAGACAGAATAATTATTATACGTCGTAACATGTAAAAAACTCATTATGCAACTATATTTTTGTTTAAGACGTTTAATTTTTTTCCTATTTTTTATGGCAGCAAAATAATTATATTTCATTATACTCTAAAGCAGAAATTTTCGTAAATATCGACGTATAATTAATATTTAATATGTTTTTATTATATTGTACATATATGTATATAAATATCAAATATTAAACATACTTACAAGCATTTAAGAGTACGCCTCACCAAAAGTGTACGCATGCAACGACTACTATAGGTATACAATTTAGATAAGAGATGTGAAACGACAGGGAATACCCCTAGGAATATAGTGCTGCACTACTTTGCTCATCTAAACTATAAATGCCTATGTAATAAATAAATATTAAAGTATGAATATTCTCTGTTACATAAATCACTCTACCTATAACCACATATGGGTAGGTACATCCAAAACTAAATATAATATCTATCGCTATATGGTATATATGATCAAATATGTGAATTAACGTGTAATTATTATTTACAATATTTTGAACTCTACTAATGATACTATTATATCGCGATAAGCTTTTATTTTTCCTAATATATTTATATCACTATAAACTGTTGTGTGTTGATACCGAACCCACAGAACATCTTAGAATCTCCTAATAACGTGTCATTTTATATTAGGAATAGTTTAAAATATAAATTTTAGATCAAAAAAAATTAACTGTCAAGTAATCAATATTCTTTAAAAAATAAATTGCGTAAAATGACAATTTTTTACGTCCCTAGGCTCATCGAGTCGGATTCAAAATCGCTCAATTCCATATCTAACAATAGCACACATTCCAGAAAAAGCTCCGATGCGTCACAAATCTCACTCGTATCTGGTAAGTATGAATTATTGTGTTAATGCATTATATTTTGCACGAATTCTGGGTTAGGCTAGGTTACAATCACAAAAGTTACTCGCGTCCGTTACACCGTTTCGTTGCATACCATATGCGTGACTGTAAAACGGCTTTAGAATCAAAATTTTTTTTTTCTCATGATAGTTCAAACTGACTATTTTACGCACGTAAATATAAGTAACGATAATTTAATAATAATAATTTTAAAGAACATATAATTTAACATTTAAGAATAATGTTTTGGTTGTCTGTTTAGGAGAAATATGTTCAAGTAATAATGTTAAGAAAACTAAAATATTTTTAAAGTTATATACAAGCTTAGGTATTGAGGTAATAATATAGATACTAGGTAAAAGTATACTGTACTGGGTAATCATAATTTGTTTTACATTTTTGCTTGTATCTTCAACTTTATAAGTTGATAAATTATATGATTTGTTAATAAATATAATAATATTAGAATATACAGAGTGTTCTAAATTTCGTGTGACAAAAGAAAGATCTGCCCCGTAAGAACCAGTGTAATCCCCACCATTTTTGTCACACGAAATTTGGAAGACCCTGTATATCAGATAGAACCTTTTTTTAAAACTAGGTGTAAAGACCTAGTCTTTCAAATCGTTTAATAAAACGTTACATAAATATATTTAGATACCTTCAGGTCCCTTCTATAATCAATCCTATTCGGAAATACATCATAAAAACTATTTAAGCATTATTCAATGGTTTTAATAAGAGAGTATTGCATATACATTTTATTAATTGTGTACAAGTACCTACTTATTTTTAAATTAAATATTTTTACCTGGGAATATTTATATAATTTTTTTTACTAATAAATATTCAATAAATATCGAATTGATCTGGATCATTAATTTAAAAAATAATTAATTTAATGCACCAACATACCTACTTAATTATTTAATTTAAGTTAAACATAAACCTTAAAAAAAGTTTACAACCAATTTTACTACTTAAAAAACTTTAAAAAATGTATTTTATTACCAGAAGAAGTTAAGTAACAATAATTGTATTGATAGACGACAATAATAGTAAAAATAAAATAAAATTTATTAAATATAATGGTTGACAAAGGCTATTGCACTTCAATTTATAATGCTGGTCTGTCATAAACAGAAGAACAGATTACATAATGCTTTATTCACAGTTATTAGGTTATTATTTTTTTTATATATATATAAGGATATATACCGTATTTTAATAATTTAAAACACTAGTGATATTTGTGTTATCACAATATCACCTATATATAGAGGAAATTAATGTTTTAAATCCGTCATATTATGTGGTTTTTAATTTTTCATAAAAATAATAAAAAATATACTTTCTGCTATGAATGTATTCATCTATTCAATTTCAGAATATTAAAATACCCATAATTAGACAGCAATTTCGAGTAATCTACTATGGGTAGGTGTACTGTTAACTTGTAAGTACCTTAAATATGATATAATAAACTAATATAAATGAATGTAATATGATCATTTTAATATTATTATATCTAATAAATAATAATCTCTATATATAAAAATGAATATTTGTCTGTGTGACCTGTATGCATTCCTAAACGACTAGACTGATTTTGATGAAATTTTTTGTGTGTATTTGAGTGGTTTTTTGGATGATTTAGATTCACTATCAGGCCCCGTAGGTCCAACCCGGGGATTTTGAGATTTACGGTGGAAATTGGTTATATGAGAAATAATTAGTAGAAACTAGTATTTATTATTTTATTATTTTATTATTTTCGAACACTGCATACTTGATATATGCTGTCGCACATTGCCCGCGATCCGACGTCGGATTGCCTACCAGGGGGACTGAACTGCACCCAAAAGAAATTGAACAATCACAAATTTTTAAAAGTTATAATTTTTACGGGTAACGAAATGCGCGGGATAAGCTAGTTATAATATAAACCTATACTACTTGCAGATGATAAAAACGTAGATGCATCGTGATCAATCTATCCTTCACCGGTAATCTTTGGGTTTAATGGAATAATGGCAATTATTGTAAACAAATTATAACATAGTTATTATTGAATTCCCAATTAATTTACTCTGATTAATAACTCTTCACGATTTATGTAATCAATCCAATTAAATTATAATATAATTATAATATGTACACAAATGTACTATCTATGATTGCATTTTTATTTTTATTTCGTAAATTATGTATTTAAAATATAATGTGAAAATTAAATAATTGATATAATTCATAATTTATGATTTTATTGAGATGTATTACGGTTATTTAATAGCCGTTTCCTACGAACACTGTACGTTCAAATCAGTCCAGCACGATTGACATTTTTACACATTCGGTATTTAAAATCCACAATCAATGTTTGATATCGAACTTCAAACGCTCATAAATATTTAATTTGACTTTCTTGTAGACATTTTTTTTTTTTTTTTGATAAAGGTAGACAAATTTATGAAAAATTTTGTATTACATTTTCAAATTATAGATTTAAAAAGAAAAATTGTTATGGTTTTTTAACTCAAAATAATTTGCACATTTTCGTCATTTGTACGTATTTTGTCAAGAGTATATTAAAATAGATTAATATAGAATTTTCCAGAAAATAATAATTAAAATTGTATTTAAAATTTTTAAAATTTATTGAACCACCTGTTACTTGAAAAACAATTGCGTGTCACGCTGTCCTTTTCCCTGACCCATCCCAATGTTTACGAAATATAATAGTATACCTCTATATAATAATACCCTTTTTAGTATAGTGTCCGTCTCCTAATTACGTAACCAAGAAATTGTGTTTGTTTTAATTTATTCTGTAGTCTGTAGATATAGGTAAAAAAAAAAAGAACACAGGGGAACTCATTCTGCTGGTTTTGAAAATACCAATGGATGTGTTAAATTTGAATTAAATAATAGATTATTGTTTACGAAATTTATTCTGAGCAAAAGAGATCCATTTCTAAGGATAGTGTACTAGGGTACCTTACATTATATTTATATTATTAATAGTATTTTCTTAATTCAGTGGGTTTGTCAAATTATTACCAAAAATATCGCATAATATAATATTTATAGGTCAATACTGACCTTAAATAATGTGGTAATAGGTTCGTGAAAAATTAGTTTAAATACGCATGAATTATTTTAAAATTTTTAATGTGTACAGAAAACTATAACATAAGCAATATTGGGGATTGTTCCAAGTTTCTACGAATTACTATTAATATTTTTTGAAAAAATAACTAAAATCTGTTGAAGAAAAATTGTTATTTCACGTTTTAATATCAAATGTCGACTATAGTAGCTGGTAGTATTATACAGACTAGATGGTATAAGATGAGTTTCAATTTGAACGGAAGACTTGTATGTCAGACGCGGGCGGTTGAACGTTGGGGAAACGTATCAATGTATCCTTGCAATATTATTTTTCTTCTGAAGAAATTTATTTTGCCTACTAGATATACGGTAAATTTGGCAAATTGTAGAATGTTTGCTTACGTAAATCAAATTGCGAGTCTGATACAACTTTTTTTTCTTCAACAATATTTAGGAGTTTTTAATAAGACTTTTTACGTTTAGTTCTTTAGTTGGGAAACTTAAAAATAATATAATTAGTCTGTATATTTAATTTACAGATTGCATTTTATATAGTGTTTATTAATGTCGTCTAAATTATATTAACATTAATTATTTAATTATTGTTATTCTCCTAATTTTATTTATCTCTATTATTCATTCAACACATAAAACCAATTATAATCTATTATTTTCAATGCTGACATTAATTTTCATCTATCACATCTTATTATTTATTTTTATTTTAATGGGATTGGAATAGCAAAAACAAATCTTTAACATTAAGTTACTCAATACAATATATCATCCGTTACTCGTTAGTAGTTTTTCCACGGTTCAACTCGAAAAATTTATGTAAAAACAATATTATGGCACCTCGCGAACGATCGAAGTTGTGCAGTCGTAAAAAGTATTTTAGAAATAGTATTTCTATTTACATTCGTGTTCAATCCCGAAGAATTCGAGGTCTGTTTTTAATTATAATTTACGTAATTTAATAATATTTTTCCTATTTAGGTACAGGCTCAAGCCAAGATGGTGAGGAAGATGTATGGGGTCTTTGGGGACAAGTCGTTAATGACTGGGATAATTACAACAAGAAAAAAAACGCATACCTCAAAGAATTAGTTAGAAAAGGAGTGCCACACCATTTCCGAGGAATTGTGTGGCAATTGTTATGTGGCGCTAATGATTCACCAATCAGAAAACAATATCCAGAATACATCAAAGCCACATCAGCGTGTGAAAAAGTAATCATACAGTTTATTTAGATTACATATTATTTATTTAAGTTAAAACAATTGACCAACCATAATATTATGGTTTAGGTCATCCGAAGGGATATTGCGCGTACCTATCCTGAACATGATTTCTTCAAAGAAAAAGATGGGCTTGGGCAAGAAAGCCTGTTCAATGTCATGAAAGCTTATTCGTTACATGATCGTGAGGTGGGCTACTGTCAAGGTTCAGGATTTATAGTAGGGTTATTATTAATGCAAATGCCTGAGGAAGAAGCGTTTGCTGTTTTTGTAAAGATAATGCAAGATTATAAAATGCGAGACATGTTCAAACCAACCATGGCTGAACTTGGTCTGTGCATGTATCAATTAGAAAATTTGGTCCAGGTATAGTATATTTTTAAATAAATTATACAATTACAAAAAATATATATACATTAATAAGTGTGTATGTTGCTAGTATTTATGCTTATAAATTAGTATACTTTTAATTTTTTACAGGATCACATTCCAGAACTTTTTGTACATTTCCAATCCCAAAGCTTCCATACTAGTATGTACGCAAGTAGTTGGTTTCTGACATTATTCACCACTGCACTTGCATTACCTACTGCTTGCAGGTATCTAATTTGTTGAATAGATTTACACACAATGTTATAGTCTATAGATGTACAATATTGTAATTTTCGCTTATAAAATTTTTTTTATAGGATTATTGATGTTTTTCTATCTGAAGGAATAGAAATAATATTTAAAGTGGCCTTAGCATTGCTTCAATTAGGTAAAGATGATCTCTTGTGTTTAGATATGGAAGGAATGCTTAGAGTGAGTAACTTGTACTATATCATTTATAATAACTATAATAAACTCTATTCAATATATTTTCTTTTTTTTAGTTTTTCCAGAAAGAATTACCTTCCCGTGCTAATTCTGATGCTGATGGTCTGATGGCACAAGCTCTTATCATTAAATATAATGTTAAACGCATGAAAAAATTAGAAAAAGAATATACAGCCTTTAAGAGTAAAGAACAGGAAGAAATGGTTGAACTCAAGGTGCCCAGATTAATATGTAGAATTTTGTTAAGACTTCACATGCCTTGTAAAGTTTGCACACGCTAGCTTACCAATATACTATTAAAATTGTAAAATTTTAGAACAAGAAACAAATCCATTTATTTAAAATATCCCTGTGATTTCAAAAATGTATACTTTAAAACTGTAACTTAATTTATTATCTAAATATAAAATTTATTGTATTGCTTTTAATTTTAGTAATTTTTATACTACTTCCTTGCTCTATCGCTTGCATTTATTTTTTAACAAAAAAATTGTCTGTTTATTAATAATATTATTTAAATAACTATTTATTTACTACATTTGTTCCCATAATAGAAACTTCGAACTGAAAATCGCTTGCTAAGACAAAAAGTTGAACTTCTTGAAGCTGAGTCTAGTGAACTTGCCGGTCTATTAGTAAGGGGCCAAGTATCCCGTGCTGAAGAAGAGGAAACAACATTTATTGTACAGCGAGAATTAACAGCTCTAAGACATACACATTTAGAGACAACTCATGCTCTAGAAAATGCTTTGGACGAAATTAAACAAATGTCATTTTTGATAACAGAAAACGTAAGTTGATATTTTTAATAGACATTTTGTTAAATTCAGTTGTAAATTAAATCAATTATTCTTCAGCACAACTCTTGTCAATCATCTCTGGATGAGCTTTCAATTAAACAAGAACAATTATCACTTAAAGAAGAAATGATCAGTGATCTTCAAGAAGAATTGGTCAAAGTTAGATTAAGAGATGCTGAAAACGAGGCTGCAATACGTGATCTTAAGGATAAAATCGGGGAGTTAGAACATGTAAGTACACAAAAACAATTTCTGTGTGTGAAACTGAACAAATTCCAATCAAATATTTTATAGGACAAGAAAACTCTTCGAGAATCAGTTGTGGACAATTCAGTTGCACATCTTCAAGAAGAATTGATTGCTGTAAAATTGAGAGAAGCAGAAGCCAACCTATCTTTAAAAGATCTCAGACAACGAGTTAATGAAATCAACTCGCAATGGCAAAGGCATTTGCAAGATAAAAAAAGGATCGACCCACCGCCTGCACCCGATTCAACACCCAAAAAAATTGGTAACCTATTAAACTGGAACAATGCAGAAACTCAGCGGCTTGAAGAAGAACTTATGACTTCTAAACTTCGAGAAATGGAAACTTTGGCTGAACTTAAAGAACTTAGATTGAAAGTATGTATTTGTTTCATTATGAAATTTGATTATAAATATTATTGTATTATAGACCAGCGTTTCTCAATCGGAGGTCCGCGAGAAGGCATTAGGGGGTTCACGGAAAAAAAAGCGTAATGGCGGAAAAAGTGAAATTTGATATATTTGTTATTGTGATTTGTGAAATATTGTAAATCGGTTTTTCCTAATATATGATATAAGTGTGTATAGGTATAATAAGAGTATAATATGAAATAAATCATTCTAAAAGGCGGCACGTGTGCACTGGATTTTATTTACTTTTATGTGCCTATTAAAAAACAAATTACAATTTTTATCTTATATTCACATAAATCCAACACTGTGAACGGTTTGTATGTTATTGAAATCGATACTAATAAGTAATAACTAGTCAGTCGATTGCTTTAAAAGTGTCCGTGTAACACACATCGTACATAAATATTCATATTCATAAAACTATTTTTTTTTTTTTACAATTGTTAATATTTTCGCAATTTTTACCATGGATCAATGATTAAAAACTGGTACAGTCAATAAATCGATTGAATTAAAACTAAATTTTTAACTTAATATATTTTTTTTATATATAGGTATATAGATACATTGTATGGCACATGCCGATTAAAATTAATAGACATTTCCAAATTTTTCGTTTTACTTATTTAGTTAATTCGTATTTATCTTATGTGAAAATATATGACTAAGTTGACATTTGGGGGTCCGTAAAATAGTGGTGAGAGGTCAAGGGATACGTGAATGAAAAAAGGTTGAGATACGCTGTATAGTAAATTGATTTTATTTCAGATATAAATATTATTTTTTACAAAATTATAAGTATACAATAATTTTCAAAAAAAAATGTTCGAATTTTAATTCATAACAATATATAAATAGGTAAGACTGGATGGTTTATTATAATTACAAATTGCAATTATTTTAATTATTAAGGTCATGGAACTGGAGACACAAGTTCAAGTCAGCGGAAATCAATTGAGAAGGCAAGACGATGATAATAAAGCTGTACGTGAACAGTTAGAATTGGCTGAAACCAAACAAAGAGACATAGTAGCAAAACTCAGAGAACAGCAGAATAAGTATACTGACTTAGAATCCAAAGTATGTTATACATAAAACTAAGTTTTAATTATTCCATACGTTCATATAAATTTAATTTAATTTTATAGATGAAACATGACATGATTTCTTCAAGGATACGAGAAGCTGAGCATGCTCAAATGGTGGCAGAATTAAACCAAAAGATATCAAGATTAGAAGTTAAAGTTAGTGCAAATTTTTGATTGATATAGAACTTTAAAACATTATATACATTAATAAACTATTATTTTTATATTTTAGAATGAAGAAATGGTTACTGAAGGTGAACTTCGAAATAACTCATTAGATGACAGTGATAAAGTTAAAGAACTTCAAGATAAGGTTGCTGATCTCAAAGCAGAAGTAAGTAATAGAGAAAATAAATTTAAAACACTATTTATAATAAACTCATGTGCTTCTTTAACATGCTATAAATATATAAAACAGTACATTAATCTACTGGTGTTTAAATGTTTATTATTTACTAACAATACTTACAATATCATGTTTTAAGAGGTTTGGTGAATGGGCAACATAGAAAATTAACCTGTTTTGAAATTTAAAATTGTGAACATCATATTATATGATCACTTATTGGTCTTCTAATTTTAATAATATTTAATTAACACAGATTGTACGCAACTCCCAGCGATCCAGATATTAAGTTTTATGGTGACGAGATCAAATCAATTTAGACAATTTCCACCAGTTGAATAGTTGTTTATTGAATAAAAACACAAGCTCAAATGTGATAGCTTATCGTACAATAGTCATGTGGCATAAAAGTGCTCAGGACTCAACGGCTTTGACACATCTGAATATGCTGTACTATTACTCCCTTATGTTTGTTGTCCCCCGTATACCCATTTTTCTAGACCAGCGGTCAAACAATTTGTCCAATATTTTCATTACTGTTTTTTTAGGTGTATGTTTTTCATAAATTTGAATACCTACATCATAATTTGCAATATGAGTGGCACTTTAATAATTAACATTGGATAGATCATCCCAGAATTGCAAAAGCAATAATTATAATATCTTTATGATAAACAACTTTTTAATAAAATTCTTAGTAATTAATATAATTGTAATTCAATTATATTTTACAATAACATGTTGTTTTTGGCAAAACCTTGGGGTGTTAATCTAACATTATTTATCGTAAAATAGACATATTTTTAATAAGTTCTGGGACTCCGTGAATTCTTAATAATATGGTTTAGTAAATGATAAAAAGTTTTATAGCTCTTACCTATCTTTGTTTGAAATTAAAATATTAAAAATACCAACAAATTAACCATTTTTAAATGTTTTAAAAGAAAACCATAATTTGCTTTTGTTAAAAAAAATACATAGATTATTAAGTATTATTAAAGTACGATTATATTCAAATTCACACTTACATTATATGATACAGAATAAAACCAATTTATAATAAAATAACAAAAATATTGCATAAGATTATATAATATTATTTTTATTGTCATTGCTTGTTTAATTAATAACACCACTAAACAGCACGCTTATATTAACCAAAAAAAAAAAAAAAATGGTTTCTAGCTGCTCTCACCGACCACACCAGACGTTGAACCATGGAAATGGTTAGGCTGACACAGTGAGTTTGCACGTTTTTATTTATACATTAACATCTCACTTTCATTAATTTGCTTCTATTTTTAAATTAAATGGGTATGTATTTGTAATATTTTTTGTTTAATATATTAAGTTATTTAATTTTTAATGAACCACTTATAATATTATATGTTTTTTTCTTTTTACGAGAACTAAAATACTGATAATGCTTTAACATTTTGTATTTCAAACAATTAAGTGATTTTACAATTAGGTTTGAAATCATAACTTCAATTAACTTTTGATTTTCTAACACTGTTAGAAAACTAAAAGTGACTAACCTTGACGCTAACCTACAAATTAAAAATCTTGTACAAATATGAATACATTTTATGTGGCTCATTTTAGACAAATCACTTCATAATATATAATAAAAGATTATTAAACACATATTAATGTATCAACTAACAATATCATGTACTTAGGTAATGCGACTTGAAGCATGGAAACAACGTTGGGTGAACAACGGCAACACTACCGGCAAGACTGAGAGGTCAGCATCAGTAGATACAACTGAGAGTGAAATGGATGACTCAGCAGATCTGCACTTGCGGTTGTCTAGTTAAACCTATTTCCTATCATTTGTCCCTAATTACAAAGTTATATTATTGACAAAAATACCCCAAGTATATTCTTTTTTTAATTGTTTGATATTTTGTTTCCATTGAAATAATGTTTAAAAAATCTTTTATTTTGTTTTAATGGCCAAATATATTGCCGTCCTTATTATTATATTTTTTAGATTTTGATTTCAAATATTTATTATTTGTTTACTTTTTAAATATTTATTTTAAATTTATTATTTCTAAATTTTATTTTTATTTTAGTTACCGATTTTTTGTACTTATATAATTTTTTTTTCAAATTTTATGAATCGTTAATCTTAATTATTTGAAAATGTAATATCGCACAATCTTAAACGCACAAATTTTTCTAAAACGCTACATTTTTAATGCATGTTTGTATTCATAAATTATTAAGCGTAAGAAACCTCTATAAAATCAAATTTAAAAACTTACTACAGTTGAATAATTACTGAAGCACAATACAATAAGTAGTTTTATATTATCCAAGAAACTACGAAAGACATTATCATACATCATAATTTTAATTTTGTTTGTCTTTTCAAATATATTTAAAAAATGATTAACGATTCAATATCAACTTTTACTGATTAAAAATCCTATTAGAAAACTTTATTATAATATTGTGATCGTAATATGTAACATTATAATGGGTTGCATAAATAATAAATTTTGAAACATTTAACAAATCGTTTATGGTTTTTGAACTTCAAATATTGACCATTGACTGGTTTATTACATTTTAAAAAACTGTTTAGTTTAATAAGTTGTTATGCAATCCAGAATAAATGATTAATATTATTTGTACTATACATTTTCAATAATTGAAAATTAGAAAATTTAATTTATAATTTAGTGTGTAATCGTGTAAGCACTTGAATAGCATTGTATCTATATTCATTATGTTTAATTTATTTAAAAAAAAAATTAAATGTTGTTCTGGCTGACCTCAGACATTTCCTTTTAAAAATTGGGGACATAATTTAAGCAATAATAATTATAATTATCATTCTTAATAATAATTAATTAACATTTTTTTTTTTTTTAAATATAATATTTATACTTGTGACTATTATAAACAATTATTTTATTATTTTCCACCAATATAAACATATATGATATATTTATCAATATTAATAATTACATAATATGATTGTGTATTTATGAATTCAAAATATGTTTTTCATGTATACACAATGTTGTTTTGAGACTATATTATGTATATTGTATGTCCTACATAATAACCTAAATTAATTAAAATGAGTGATAAATGTAGGAATAGCATTGATTGATTCTTTTATCAATATTTATTTAGTTGGTACTTGTATTATGTAGCTGTGAACGAAATGTTTTTATGTATTCGTAACTTTGTTTACTTTGTTATAAATATAATATTTATAATCGGCAGCAATGAAACTGGCTCATTTAAAATACAATTTATAATTGAAATTATAAAAAAAAATTGCTTAGTATTGTTTCTTAAATTATTTGATTCCATATTTCCATATACAGTGCATTCCGCTTAATGTGTGGACATGTTGGGAATAACTCATTTGCCCACATCAAGCAGTTGGTCGATATTAGTTATTCAGCATACATTGGAATTGGGACCGGACCATTTTGCCCATATTAACCTGTGCCCAAATTAGGCGGAATCCACTGTATATATATACCACACATAGTACATACTCATAAAATAATCTAATGTCATACAATCATCACAAGTTTTTTAATATTGAAAGTGTCTTTACTGGGTAGCTTCTTTTATCAAATCCTCATGTTTTTTTCTATTAATTAGAAATATGCTTGTGTCAACTGACACAGATTGTGTATAACGTATTTAAAATAAAAATGTAAAAAAGCATTAAAATGTAATTCTAACTGAAGAATTCATAAATAATATTTATTTCTGCTTCAGTTAGAAAGATGATTTTTTGTTGTCAAAAAGCAGTTTTGAGCAACTGTTCTGTTAATAATTCAAAATGAATTAAATCTAAATTGAACCGTTTGTGTGGACTCCCCCTGTAATTTTTTAATAGCTAATCCTGTACGCCATAGTCTATAAAAAATTAAATGCCTGTGAATTTACTACTTCTCAAACTCAGTTAAATGTAATTTGCATAGATTTTTAACTCAGTTATTTAGGATGATTTGACCAAATGTATAAAATACAAGTCTAAAATGATATACAATCATATTAATAACTATTTTATTTTCTGTAACCAATGGCGACGCTATACAAACAAACTATATTCGTTATTCATAAGACTACAAATCCAAAATGAGGGACTTCTCTTTAAAATGCAAAATTTTTTTAATTTACTTCAAACTTCAAAGTGCACATCCTGAGGTGTAGGATTACCTATAATAATATATTATGTAAGTACTAGGTAGGTACTAATTTTCAGAACCATTATTGCGATAGACTTGGCTGTGGGTCGCTTACACACACACATACATTGACTCTCATTAGTATAGATTGACAGATAAATAATGATTTTGACTATTTTTTCACGATTTCAATTTTTGACCTTTTTTTATTTTAATCATTGCGCCTAGCACAAAGAATCATCATAAGAGACTGATGATGAATTGTATAAAAAATAATGAATTCAATGGTTCATTAAAATCGATTGATCAATAAATCATATTTAAGAAACAATTTATTTACAATATTATATCATTATTATATCCTAACATTTGAGTCGGGAGTAGTATTAAATGCTGAGCTCAGAACTTACCTCGTGCATACATATGAAAAATCAATAATTCAATAATAATTCTCATTTTCCTGGAAAGTATACAATATAGTCTATATTATCTACTATAATATGTCAGATAAGTGTACATTTTATAATTTATTACATAATATAATAAATTAATATATTATTATAATACCTATGGCTAATATCTATGGCTATATCAAACTGATATGAAAGTATGAAACCTTTTGAGCTTTTTTATTCCCTGAAAACACATAAGCGATTGTAAACCCAATTACTACCTTGTAGGTAGGTACTAAAATAATTATATAATTAATATACTAAATAATAAACAGTATTTTTCAATGATTTTTAGTTTTCTGCTGAATTATGAGTAAAAGTGTTACAAAGTTACCTAAACAATAAACGGAAGGTCCACTGTTTAATGCTCTGTATAACGATAATAAATTAAATGTCTACTCAAAGTAAAAAAAGCACAGACGAAAAATGCTTTAAAATGATTACCTAGTTAGGTACAAATTCAAACCTCAAGCTATAATAATTAATAACAATGTGAATATTCGTGAAAAATTATATTCTCATTTCGGAAAAATTCGTAAGTCATCAGAATAGCTAGTATAATAGATATAATATTAGGCACCTATCTAATTTTTACACTCAGGTGTACACTTGAGCTTACACTTTTTTAAGCCAACACTAACAAGACTTGGAGCTTTCAAAACAAAAGTAAAATTCATAAAAATTTAAGAAAATCAATAGGGTGTGGGCATGTAAATTAATGTTCTGCATTTTACTCGGACTTGGACACGGTTAGCTTATGGTCAAATTGGGGCGCGTGTTTTCCAAGGCCGGTTGAGATAAATATCTACTCTGCATTTCAACTTTCAATTATTAAATATTATTTTTTTTACGACGCAAATTATATGTAGGATTCGAACTATTTATATTTATTAAATTTAACGCAGTGTTCGGGGGTTTATTTTTTGGTTGACGTTTTCCAAAATCCCGCGAAAAACGCACAAAGGTTCTTTATATTATAATAACGGGGCACTACGATTCCTAATTGGAAACAATTTTCATCATTATTCCGATTGTTCCCTTTATATAGGTACCTACTACATAAAACTTTGATTGCAAACATAACAACTACCTACGTGTCTTCGAAACTTATTGGCGCTTTTGCAGGTAGGTAGGTGCTTATACTGCAGGCTACAAGCAGCTATGTAATCAATTGAAGAAAACATATAAATTATAATAGAGAAGCCATATTAAGGTTTCTAGCTATAATGTAAAGTGTAAACATTAAAAATTACGAATAACGAGTAGGTGCACGCTATTGTCACGAAAATTAATATGACCTCTCCCAGTTCAAAGATATCACAATATAATTTATCACATTGTACAAAATATGCATAATATAACTTAAAAATTGTGACTGGATTCTTAATATTTTTCAAATGTCATTGTAATATACAAGAATTTTTACTCAAAATCGATTTTGGTTCTTGGTGTAACAGTAACTCTAAAACAAATAACAGTAGATAAATGACATGCGATTTTCACTGGTTGTTTATAGGTATTAGCATTTTCTACACACGATAAAATTTTCAAAATATTTTGATTTGTTTTGAACTGTTTACGGTTATTTTCAGTTTCAAATTTTTTTAGTTTTTTTTTTTATAAATTATGTTAATAAAATGTTATGTGTTGGGTAAAAAAGCTTGAAAATTTAATACAAGGCTCCTAATGGCTAATATATTGTTACTATGACAGTTGAAAATAATAAATATATATACTTATCTACAATTTATTTTGATAAGCATTTAAAGATCGAGTTTTGCAAAAATACGTAAAAATCACAAGAATGTGCTAATTATTTTGAATCAGAAATTCATAAATAATGTTCTTTTTAAATCTAAGATTTGAAAATTTAATTCAAGATTCTTCATAAGTTTGTTTACCTTTATCAAAAAAAAAAAGTCTACCTGAAAGAAAAATTAATTATTTATGAACGTTTGAAGTTAAAATTTTTACAAGATACTAGATATTCACTCTATTTTTGAAGTAGTGATTTTCTTATTTTGCTGTAATTCAAAAACGAATACCCGTAGATAGGTACTTAAAATTTACATCATTAAATTATAAAATTTTTAAAATAAACGACTTTTATTCAAAAAGTCTCGTTATTTTATTGTCATACCTCGTACGTCTATTTTATCAATTCCTATACTTCGTATATTATAATATACTTGAATATGTTCAAAATATTTTGACTCGTTTTGAGCTGCTAGAGGACATTTAAATTTCGATTTTTGATAACATTTATCAAATTTTTAATTTAAAAATGTTGTAGTTAAAAATGTATAAAATATTTAATTAACTTTTATATCTAAGGATTGAAAATGTAAAATAAGGTTCAATGTAAGTAGGTTATTCTGTAACCAAAAAATCTCAGAAATATAAAACCCTTTTTATTTATAATAATTTTATGTTTAAATTTGGATAAAATTACATATTAAATAACCAAAATAACGATTTATTTTGTTGTAATTTTATAATAATAATTCAACTAACCAGTATTAATAATAAGTAATAACAATACCTAGGTATAAACAATAAACATAAATAATATAAAATACCACACTGACAAACCGTCTCCGCTCAGAATCGTTTTTCGTATACAATGATATTATATATTAATATCATTGAACTCAAATTTAATACCATCCATTATACAGTGACTCACTTGTAACCTACTGTACAGCATAGTAACATACATTTGCCCATCTTTTTTTATTATTGCAGTTAACACTAAACGTGTTTATTAATCTGTTTTGAATATTTAATTTAAAACTATATATTTGTATACCTACACATAATAGTTATTCTATGATAGTTTGAATACATGAAATTAAATTGTTTATAAATGTATTAATATTAGGATGCTATTTGTAGAACTATTCGCTGAAATGTGCATGGGCCATGGAATGATTCGCAATTATTTGTTGTTCTGTATAAACAGTATTACTAAAATTGGACCACACTATGGTATATTATGGTCTGGGTGGAATTGTGAAAACGTACTATTTTCGGAAATATAATTTTCAAAATACCATAAAACAATAACAGCATTTAACCAAAATTGTGACTACTTAGAGATTGTGAGTTATATCAAACGATATAATTTTGGAAAAAAAATAGTTTGGTGAAAATGAAAACCAAACCTTTTTTTCATTTTGGCGGAAACGATGATGCGCATGACCTAAATATTATGTTCTGTATAAATAATTCATTTATATAGTTTACTAATAATTATTAGTTTATAATATTATATATTATATCAACAATTATTAATTTGATAATAAATACGGTTTTAAAAAAAAAACTTTATTTATTTATAAAAATCAATTAATTAATTAATATTATTATTGTGAATTATTATGTACTTACAAGTATTACCTATGTATAGAAAATAGAAGAAAAATTAGGGATGCTTTGCCTATTATTATACACATATAGTCTATAAGTATGTTAAAAAATCGTCTTTATAATTTATTATTATTGTCCTAATTTTTGTTTTTAGTATAGGTGGTAATTTACCTGGGTACTTAGTCAATATAAGTTTAGAATTTTAATTTTTTAAACAAACAATAGCTTTTTTTAATTTAGCTTTATAAATTTATAACCTTCATACGTTATACTTACCAGTTACCATAATATTTGTGCAACATATTGTAAAAATATTCAATATACCTTGGCTTCCACAAAAATTTTTTCAGTGAGTCACGGTATATTTTTGTAAGACACTAAATTAAATCTAAATAAAAACAATGAAAATACATCGGTATAGGTACATATTTTAAAACTAATTAGTAAATACAAACGTTTTAACGCAGAAAGAATTATTTAAGTGTTTCAAATATTGTATACGTACTTATATACTACTTATTGTTATAATTACGTGTCATTTAATTAGAAAATATGTGTCAAAAATGTAATCTTAAATTTACCTATATTATTATTCAGTTAGTCAAAATTCAGAATATATGAAGAATTTATGAGATATTTAATACAAAACCTGAATACCTATATTCTATATATTCGTTATTTTTACTCTCGTTAAAAATAAAGTTGTTATTTTATGTCTATGTAGGTAGTACAATATGTGTCAAAAATTTAATTTTAAATTTACCTATATTATTATTCAGTTAGTCAAAATTCAAAATATATGAAGAATTTATGAGATATTTAATACAAAACCTGAATACCTATATTCTATATATTCGTTATTTTTACTCTCGTTAAAATTAAAGTTGTTATTTTATGTCTATGTAGGTAGTAGTAGTAGTAGTAGTAAAAACGAAAACTGGTAACTGAACATTATATTTATATAATATTACCTGTTGTACTTTTCAAATTAGTATAAAGTATCTATCTACCTAATAATAGGTACTGACTATACTGACTACTAATTTTTCAACGGGTTTTTTGAAAAAAAAAAATTCAATTTAATTTTCTTATTGCTTAAATATCTATTATACAAGATTTCTATAGACGTTTTATAAATAATAAATGTACTTAGAATAATTAATGTACTTACAATTATTATTATACGCAATATAATTGACCATACACGTCGTACTACAAATCTGTGTTAAGTAGTTATGTTATAGGTCCATTGTCCTTATATAGAATTAAGATGACAATTGACAATAGAAAATAAATTTTAAGGTTATATCCATAAATGAACCATAGCAGGTGACAGCCGAGTCCGACAGGTGTGTTATAATATACGTATTTTATAGGACGTACATTTCCCCACCCCCACCCATTTGACTTTTTAAACTTTTTCCAACTCCAATATTTAGTGCTCAATTCCTGCCAATTCCTGCCGTAGACCCCGGAATTCCTGCTCAAAAGCCGCCCCCGCAAAAGCCAAAAAACAGTGGGTGGGGGTGGGGAAATGTACGTTTTTATAGGTACTAGGTAGACAGGTAGGTATACTGCAGATTATTTTTCTGGTAGAGACGTACAGTCAGTGTATATTTTATAACTACCTAATATAATTAAATAATTAATATAATTAGTAATAGCAATAATTATTATGTATTTATGTTCACTGCAAAAGTTAACAATATGGTGCCTATATAGGTAGCTATATAGGTAAGCTAATATGGTAAGCTAATACCTATATATAGGTACCTACATAATGTAGGTACGACCAGCGTAAGTCGTTTAGTTTATTGAGTGTAGACAAATATCGTAGGCTATCCTTTTGACACATTATAATATCGCTACGATAGATATTATTTTTTGTTCTTAAATATTTTTTCATATATTATGTTTAAATGTATAACTAATGTATACCGGCTACCTACCGATAATATGAGTTTATCATCATCATCATATTATTATTATATTTTTATATAGTTATATAATCGTCATCGCATGCATGCAAAGGCGCAAGCAGCTGCAATATTCGATTTTTTTTCCCCATTATACACAACAGTCATTATTACAATAACCGTCGTCGTCATCGTAGTCCGCGGCGTATAATACGACTATCAAGGAGGCAGCTGTTTCGTTTCCGTCTCTCGTCCACCAAACGGTTTTAGTCTAGTTCCTGTGTCGGTACCAAACCGTCAACCGCCACTGTATTCGCGCGTAAACCGTTCACATAGCGAATACAATTTTTTTTTTTGCAAACATTTTACCTAAAAAGGATTAAGAATACCAAATTTGAAATATTTTATTTTTATTTTTTGCGGGCTTTTTTTTAATACTAATATCGTAAAATTAAAAAGGTGGTTCGGGGATTTTGGTGCATATAGGTACTACGTACTATGATCGTATCTCATACGGCGTGTATATAGCTGACGATATTATATATTAAAGCTCCAGATATCTATCACGATTGGCGCCGAGTTGGATACTATGTCCTTAAACTGCAATAATAAATTGTTGAGCGGCAAAAAATTCTATTGGTAAGTACAATCGTTTTATGAAAACGTAATAAAAATGTATACTTTATTGGTATTCATATATTATATTACTTATGATATTAGAATTATATTGGTAATAATAATATAATGCGCTTATTGTAAATAAATGAAAAACTCTAAACATGTAATCTGCGATAATATTGTACCAAGAATTTCGTATTTTTTCATGGTCGATTGGCTGAATGTTATTCGTTAGCATTTTAAATAACGGTATAAAATAAAAATATTAAGCAACAATTTATATGAGTATACGACTAAAATGAATTAAATAATAAATATACAATATAAAATATCCATGATACCCACCTTAGTACCTTTAAATAATGCAAAAATAATATAATATAATCATATAATTAAGAATATTGTTTTAATGTGCAAGAATAATATTTCCATATACGAATTACCTACCGTTGATTTGCACGACATCTATTATAATATTATGATTTATACCCAACAATATTGTACAATCACTGAAGTTTGAACATGCCTATATATTTTAATAAAACACAAAGTGTACGTTGCCTATATATCAATATAAATATATGGGAATATTTTATTTACTATAATGTGTACCAATAGCCTAATAATTATTATATTATATTATTATTATTACCTATTGGCTATTAGATATTATATTTATTAAAATATTCTTTTTAAATAAACGCAAAATAACGGGAATGTTGAGTGTTGGTCTCAATTTTATACAACAAACTAATTTGGCACCCAAATTAGTTTATAATATAAAATATGGGTGTAAAAGGTGTGTACCCATCATAAAAACGATATATTACAAAAAAACAATATTGTGAGACATTATAGAGTCTTGGTGTAATGGTGTCTAAAAGACTATAATAAGGCATCAATAGAAAAACAAGGAAAAAAACTTGTTACTATTTTTAACGTAGTTACACTATACATATGTATGACTAGACTACTATTATATATTATATTAGTTATTACTGTACTGCGGAACGCAAATGTTAACAAATAAAATATGCATCAATTGCGAAGCATTGACCTGATTCTCCTGATCGTAAAAAGTATAAAATAACGATAATTATAATAAAACAGCAGTAATTTACATTAAATAATTATAGGAGGTAAAAAACTGTAATTTAAAAACACGATTCTCATAATAATGCATATAGGTTGTTATAGCGGTAGGTAGGTATACATTTTTAAACAAATATTATTGACTACTTAATAATATTATATAAGTTATTCGAATATTATTATTTATTAATTTCAATGACGCTAAATGAAGTAGACCTTGAGAGAATACCCGGTGATGTCAATTAAAAACAATACACAATTATGATACACGTATCTATAATGTATAATATGCATTCTTTGAAAACATATTAATACTAATAATTAGTGAATAGCATATTATAATATATGAATTCAAGTAATTTCCAACAAGTGAATTTTATCTCGTGATTGTCTCGAATAAAAGAAGAATATAATAATATGGGAACTTAGTTTTGAAACGATTTTGTATTTATATTAAACACATTTATAAATTCTCGATAAACATATTATATATGAACACAATATACAAATATGAACATTATTATTTATTACACATCAAGTTCAAATGAATAGTAGGCAATGTAACTATAGTCATTAGTAAATACTAAATACAAATATAGGTAAATGGTGTTCGGCATTTCGACATTTCGACATTAGCCTGCATAGGCTATAATATTATGGTAATTACCATAGGTTGGGGTACTATGTACATCGTATATTATACCATCAAACAAATTTTATTTACAAAATGTAAATACATTAGTGTAATAAATATGTATTATTATTTATTTTATTGCGGTGTACACTTGTACATTAAACTCAAACATGATAATTTTTTATCGTATCAGATAAATGTTATTGTGAGTACATATAAATAGTAAATACATAATACATATATATAGTTAGGTACCCATGGCCGATCCTCCCCTGATTAGGTTTATCTAAAATGACTTAAATATCCAATTTAGTTACGCGTTTAACATACATAATATATTATGTTATAGTATAACAAATAGTATGACGTATATTATAATATTATATGAGTAATATACGATAACAACATTTTTATGGAAATAAATAATAATTGATTAATAATAATTATACATCAATCAATCAATGTGTGTAATATATATTATAATTATTTCCAGATTCCAGGTCATCGCAATAAAGACATAACAGACATTTCATCGTTAAAACGTTTTTGTCATAAGTGGGTGAGTTAAATAAATTATACTGTTTTAATATATAGTCACCATGCTAAACTAATTTACCAATTGTGTGCACTGAATTTAGGAATGACGGAAGGATTTAAATCAAAAGAAATTATTTTACAAGCTCAAAAAAAATTCTTGGGCAAAGTAACCAATAAAAATGTTATAAAATTATTTATACACGAACGCAATGCTAACATTTTGGATAATTTGTATCGACTTGCTAAAATTTACGTGAGTTTATAAATTGTATAATGTATCTTAAATACTAATATAATATTATGATTGTTGAAACGTTAAACCAAAATATTTGTTTTACAACAAACAAAAACTCAGTTGTAAAGTAGGTATAAAATAGTATAAATAAGTAGGTATCTACCATCTACGTAACACTAAACAATTCATAATATTGTTAAAACTGTGTATTTTAATTAGGTTTTTAACATATTATTTTTTTAAATATTATCATCATTATATCCACAGTGTATATTATATGCAATAAATTTAACTGTATACTATTTGAATGCATTAAAGAAATCCATTTATAATAGTTTATTTTTGCCCCCGAGTGGCTCATATTTAAATTTATAATATTATCCAGTTATTTTTCACCACTGCCAATTCTATTTTAAATTGTTTACTTTTAAGTTTACCATACTATATTATGAAATTAATAATATAAATGGGTGTGTAATAAATATTTCAATTTTTTTTTATTCAAGTAGATACCTACATTACAGTTTCTTAATTCTTTTACTACATTGCAGTATGGTATGATTCTACTTTATATAACATAACAAAATATAAAAATTCGCATTTTGTTCGAATTTTTTACGATTTTTACGGTACCATAATAGTTAGCACTTCCAAATTGAATTATTGAACGTGTAAATACTCAAGCCTACCTTGGTATACCCACATGTTTCTGAAATCTAAAATGGTCACCGTTAGGGTCAACAAAATTGAATTAAAAAAAAATACTTAAATTAAATTACATAACGATAAGTACAGACTATAGAAACAGTAAAACAAAAACACAAAAAAACATAATAATTTACTATGGTATATAAATATATGATAAAATATAAAATAACTTTCAAATTCACTCGTTGCTGGAATAATTTAAACGTTGGCCACATTTATATTAAATGAAACAAGATTCATTATTATTTCAATTAGCTCAATTAGAAACAGATCTTCACGTTCAATTTGTATTTAAATTAATTCGATATAACTCAATTCAAAAGTACTCAATATCGTATCTATACTATAAAATAAAATAATAGGTGGTCTGTATGGGTACAAAGTATCGGAAACAATACAATTATACAATACTCAATATAATATACTACCTAATTAAAAACCATTCATACGGATCAATATTCGTTTAGGTAGGTGTTATTTATAATTTACCTACCATTTCAATGTAAATTTCAGGTTTTAACTATAGTAGAATTTACAAAATATATTATATTCTATGTAATTTGAAAGATTAAGATTAATTTAATTTTAATTTTTAATAATTACTAAACTTCTTGACTTTTGTTTTATTTTTTAATTAACTAAACCAGAAAACACTGTACATTTGCATTAATTTTCCTTCGCTAAAACTATTAATAACAACACTGTGGATGACTGATGAGTGATTAAAAAGATATTTAAATATTTTATTTCATATTATATTATAATCAAAATATCGCATATTAGCCCATGTGGTCTACCAATCCGTACAGCCAATCCAACATATGAAGAATTTATTACAATATAATTCTACTTACTATTGTTAATATTTTTCAGACGGGAAATAAGAAAGAATCCGAGAAGTTGACGAAAAATATAATCAAAATAATCGTTAAATTAAGTATTTTATATAGAAATGACCAATTTGACAGTAATGAATTGGAATTAGCAAATAATTTTAAAGATAAATTTAGAGAATTAACTATGATTACAGTAAGTTTTTATGAAATAGAATTCAGTTATGACAAAAATTATTTAATAAATTATTTATTTAAGTGTAGAGAAATACTAAAAGAACTAACCAAAAGACATCTCACAGATAAAACACTGTCCAGAGTAGACAAAATTTTTGATTTTTTTTCAAATTCTGTATTTTTAGATTCAATTTTTATTAATCCTGCAGTTTCCGAATTAACCGAAACCGTGCAAATCTTAATTAACGATTTAAAGGAATTACTGGATAAAGACTTATAGTATAATATAATATAATGTACCTACTATAATTTATTAAAAAATATTTTTATTGCTTCTGTATATATTGTATATATTATAATATGCGATATAGGATACTGCTGGACACTTTATACTATATTCTTGTATAACTTTAATTAATCACTATAGTCTATAGGTAACTATACAAATATTACATATTTTATTTATCTGATGTTATTATACTTAAAATTTCATATCAGATAATCAATTTCAATGTTTCAATGTTTGTAGAGACCAATCATATTATTATAGTAATATACGTACCTACCTATTCCTAATAAGTAATAAGTAATAATTATAATATTATTTATTGATTTGAGCCTGACGCCCGAACAATATTGTTTAAGAAAATTGTATAATTATTTTTTAATAACAACCACTGGTAATATCTATCAGGAACTAAATAGGTAAATAAATATGGTAGCGAAATTTTTTAAAAACACAAAGTAGGTATAGGATCATATAGTATAGAAATTATAATAGATACTATTGAGTATTGACGATTAGTATAAATTAATTAAACTCATACTTTAAGTTACCTACCTAATTTAATTATTATTCTCATTATTTATATATTTTTTTTCCCATTAAAATTTCTCAAATAGTTCGTATTTACGAGAAATATAATGTCTAATATTATTGTAAAATTATCATTACTAAATTGTATACTGTGAATTGCGTACTGTAATATATATATTTATATGTATATTGTAGGTATATAAATCTACTACATTGTTAATAAACGTATACAACAGTGTTTTCACACAATTAATTTTGTATTTATTTTCATCGAAAATTATTTCTATTATTTGAATTTGAATAAAAATCACAACAACAAAAAAGTAATTAGAATATTTATTCAAATGCGTATTTATTAAATGTTAATGTATTTTAATGTCTTATATCCAATGAAAATAACTCGAACTAAGCACAAGGTCGCATTCAGTCGAAATAATTCGTTACCTTAAAAGTTGAATATACTCTTTACTTATCAAATATAAATTATCGTGGTTATGTCACTTATGCAATACAAGATCCCTATAATAATTAGCAGATGTGTAGGCAAGGGGGCTAAGGGGGATATAGCTATAGCCTCACTCCTGTTGACCGTGTTTATTTTTGCCCATATTTTAATATTTATGTTTAAAAAATGATTTTATAAAAAGTGGAAGTGAAGGAAAGTTTAATGGAGAGTTTTTAGTGGAACTTAGCGGGGAGCCCCTACAAAATCCTTAGCTTCACCAATGTCTATAAGTAATTAATAATTATTTATTCATATTATGCAGATTGTAACAAAATTAATTTTGGAGCTTTACGATAAAATCTATAAATCCAAAAACCGTTTTTATTATGTACTTTTTCGGATGTTCCCAAAATTGTTATCCATTCAATGTGATCCCCTGCACGTATGTTCCTGCACAAAATTCAGGTGCTTCGACGAGGATTTAAGACACGCTAGTTGGAGTTTAGAGACTTGGAAGTTACGCAACGGCCATCCTCGACGCAAAGACTGCTGAACAGTTCTGTTTCTAGATTATCTTTAGTGACAATGCAACATTTTACGTAAGCGGAAAGGTCAATAGTAATAAATCTAATAATTTGATGGTTATAGAAAATGAGGTTAGTGGCTGCATTTCAAACTGTCTCTCCCGATATGTTTGGAAGCGTGTGATATGAACTGGAATATCGGTTTGATATTATGACTTGTGAGGGTTACTTGTGGGGGGCACGTTGAACAACTTTAGAGTTTATACGAGTACAATAATTAATAAAAACCGTTTTAAAAATAAATAAACTATTTTAAACTATAAAATGCATTTATGTTTAAAAATAATGTTGGTACATTTTTAAAAATCGTGTTGCGTTTTTATTTTTATTTTTTAAAAATTTGGTTTAAAATATCAAAAACAAAATTTAAATGTATATTTTCAGTTACAAATGGTTTTTTTCACAAATAATAATTATAATATCAATGTTAAGATAATAAGCCGTATTTTCTACATGAATAACAAATACAAAAAACCTATGCAAAATACGTATAATTTAAATACTTATGAGTTATGACCTACTTCATAGTTCATCTCAAATATATTCAAAAAAATGTTCGAATGCCTACATAAAAAGTATTCAAATAGGAACTTATATTCGTACACTTTATAAGACTACGTGATCATGGTAAATATACATTTATACAACATCATATACCTA